>NW_020884873.1:24249437-24331027 GCF_003945725.1 Corapipo altera | reverse complement strand
CCTTTCCTTTCCTTTCCTTTCCTTTCCTTTCCTTTCCTTTCCTTTCCGTTTTAGTTTGTCAGACTTTTTTGCCTATATAGGTTTTGGTCTGGAGAATGATAATGCAACCTCCAAACTAATGCTTGAAATACTTTATCTCCTATATTCAGGGTGAGTAGGTTCAGTATCCCATCGACAAATGATGGATTACATTGCAAAGGCAACTGCTTTTCCAAATGTATTACAGAAAAAGGAGAACTGGTTTGTCTACCAAGAACAAGATATCAAAATTAGTCAGACCAGGTCAGTGTCCAAATGGCACCTTCAGAAATTATTTCTCTCTAGAGATTAAATATGAAATAAATAAAGACTGGTAACTGTTTCCTTTCTTATTTAATTCAAGTTGTGCCTTTGGTGCCAAAACCCTGTAGTCAAACTAGTCAATGGATTTTGTTTTTTTTTAATCTGGATAAATATGAAATATTTCAAATGTTCATGGCCTTGGCTGCCTCTTCTTCTACATGGAACAATTAATGAGCAGATCACAACTCTAAATGGTGCTGAGCATCCCTGAACATGCCTGAACATCTAGCAAAACAGCATTTGTCAGTGGATTTTGGAAAGTCAACTAATGGCTGTAGGATGTTTTTCATCTAAAATAGTATATTTTCTGAGGTCAATCAGAGAGAAGGGCTCTGTTATATGGTCTGTGGGTTCAGAGGGAGAACAGCCTATCAGCTGTGTTGATGCTTGTCCACACACAGTATCCTGGCTGTGTTAGCAAGCCCTTACTGAGACTGGAAGATGAGGCCTCTACCAGTGAGAGTATCACTAGGATAACCTGTGTTCTTTGGGCTCAAACCAATATAGTTTTGGCCAGAAATTTTTCTAATTAGTGTGGACAACTTCAGATTGGATGTTCTGTCTTAATGATGTGTTCATTGTAAGAGCTGTAATAACTGAGATGAGCTCAGTTGGTTAGAGCCTGGTACTAATAACACCAAGGTTGTGGGTTCAATCTCTGTATGGGCCATTCACTTAAGAGTTGGATTCGATGATCCTTGTGAGTCCCTTCCAGCTCAGAATATTCTGTGATGTATATTCTGTGATAACTGGATACAGAGGGGGGGGAGGCTTCGTGTGCATGAGTGTATGTGTTGTTTATTACTTCTCTCTGAAAATAGCAGAATCACAGTTTAAATCTGAAGTTTCTGCAATCATCCAATTGCTTCCCCAAAACTTAGAAAATTCTGGAGTTCTGCAGCATGAACCCATGGCCTTATATTACTTGTAGTCTGGTAGACTGAAGGGATTCATTGTTCTGATGTGTGCAGGAGGAATTGCTTAAATCCAATGAGCAAAAACAAAGGGACTCTCAGTGCCTCATATTTCTTCCCCAGGATTTATGCAAAGTAAATAAAGGAGCCAAGTCTTCTGCATTGAGCGCTTGAGATGAGAGCGCTCTTTACCCCAGTACTTTCAAGTGCTACCCATGTTGATTCATGTAGTTACTCAGAGAAATCTGGAGGCAAATACACACAAGTTCTTGCATTCCAAGAGCTCTCTATGCTCAGTGAAAAATTAATATATCTCTTAGATTCAGAAACAGACTAATTATTTAAAAACAACTGCTCCTGCTCCTTTAAATTCATTAACAACACATGTGATGCCTCTGCTATGTCAGATGGAATAGAACAGTTACATACAGGTAAGGAGAGAGGTCACCTACCCACATCAGTCAGCTTCAGGTCAACTCAGAAATGTACCACAGGGTATTTCCTTTGAAGGGTTTTATTAGTTTGACTTTTTTATCTACTGAAAACCCACAAAAGTAAATGTATGAATACTGCATTATTCGTTCATAAAACTAAGAGATATATTGTTATGGGAAAATACTGATTACTACCTGTTAATTGTCCCTCTCTATTGAGGGGATATCTCTTGATTCAATCACTTTGATATTGTTGATCTCATCTGAGTAAGATGATCAGCTACAGACTGGACTGGAAACAAATAGAGCAGAAGGTATTATGGTTTTAGTGATGAGGCAACTGCAGGTAAATTGACCCAATTCTCTTCATTGATCTATTTCACAACAAATAGTAATTATAACATTAAAATAGTAGCAAGATACAGTAGAAAAATGCACAGCCATTAGAAAAACAGAAGTTTATGCTGTGAAAACCGTTTTAGGTGTAGTGGCTCATCTCCCTGTGAGTGGTGTTGCTGCAGCTTTTCAAGCTAGGTTTAGCTGATATAGTGAGGAAAAAGCAGTGCCTGGAATAGGACCTATGGTAGGTGTTGATTGTCTCTTTGCTCTTAAAGGCAAAGCCTGTATTGATTTTGCAACTGAGTCCCTGAAAAAAATACATTGCATATTCCTTTAGAAGGCAAATGGGGTCAAAATTGCAGAAAAATTAACCAAGGGTTTTTTATGCTCAGGGTTTGAAATTGATCAGTCGCTCTGATCACCCATTCTGAAGGACTCAGAACATTGCCTTTAGAAAGAAGGGGAAGATGAACTTCTGACCACAGAGACAGCACAGATGATATGGGAAAAACAAACCAGAGGGATCAGGTCCAGCTGTGGCAAGGTGGGGTCCAACCAGGGATTACAAGTAAGGTGAAGGTGACCCCTATCTCAATGGCTATCCTGTGGACCTGTGCAGATTCAGGCCTGTGTCCCTTGTCTCCTTTCCTCCCAGATTTCCACCTGACCTTCATACTCAGACCTCCAAAATGTGAACCTGCTTCCATTCACTATGGGTTGAAGAGTTTGTCTGTGAGCAATTCCTGGGCATCTGATGTGTGTCCTACATGTCCTGTTGTGAGGCACACATGGGAGGGTTACAGGGGCTGGCAAGGAAGGAGCTAAGAATTTGCTGAGGCTGCTTTTGCCTAAGGCCACCCCTTAGAGCAAGAACTTGTTTGGGAGCAGTCAGGAGACTTTCTACTCACTTGGGTGGTGTTATGAACTGTGGCTGAGGTAAAGGAGGAAGGAGCAAGATCTAGACAAAATGGAGCTGCTGAAGCTGAGATAATAGCCCCTCATGAAACCTGCTCTCTCTGAAAACAGGATGCCCATCTAGTCTGGTTTGAGCTCTTCTCACCAGCATGGGGAAAAAACACCTTAGCCGACAAATTCTTAGATAGAGACTATTTTTTTAGCTCTGTAATCTGCCCAGCCAGGCCATTTGTGGAAACTCAAGGTGTCTGTTTTTGTTTCTGCTGCTAGGTGAGAGGGTACCCCACACTTCTTCATGGGCATGGTCATCTGGAGGAAATACAAAACACTTCTTGAGAAGTGGCAGGGAGGACTTTGTTTTCTGACTCCTTTCATCCCCTTAGGTCCAAATAAGGGTTTCTAGGAAGCAATTTATTGGGGTTTGTTTTAGAAGACATAGCACTTCTAGGAAGCTGCACTCACTGTATACTTGGAAGAGAGAAGATGGGTATATCATATAGGTATTTCAGAAGATTGGTGTAGCATTTCATTCATTCAAAATGAATTTCTGCGATCTATATGTCAAAGATTTCCTCCAAGGGTTTTCTTAGCACAAGGTCCATGCTCTTCTGAAATTTCACATATGTTTTCAGGACTTCCATAAGAACATGTGGGCTATATTTGCTATGGAGTTGCCCTTGGATCGGAGTGAATTTTACCCTCCAAAAATCAACTTCAGCTGAAGCAACCTAAAGATCATGCAAAAAAAAAAAAAATTGCCCCTCTGTCAGTGACATTTGTGAATGATGGAAAATCATCCATATGGCTAAACAGACTATCTGCACTCCCCCACAAGTAGTGACTTAGAGGATGAAAGTAATATTCATCCTGATCATCTGTTTTGTAACAGGATATTTATCTCAAGCTTTCAAGAATGTCATTATTATTGGGGGAGGAGGGGATTGGGCAGTAAGACAGGATCTGTTATAGATTATTGATGCTGGGAAGCAGATAAGTCGGAGGGAAGGAAACCTGTGTGAACCCCACCAGCCCTGCTATTGCCTAGAAAGAGGGGCTGTGGGCCCATGATAATACAAGGAGAAGGAGGAGGAAGAAACATTCTCACCATGGTCAATTAGGAGTTCAAGGAGACTAAGTGGGGTTCGAAAAATGGTAGGACCCTGAAAGGAAGGGGGATGGCGACACTTGTAATGTGTGTAAAGAAAGGACTGGTTAGGACAGGGACTAGGAACAAGGATGTAAAACTGTTTCTGTGAGCACATTCTTGAAAGCTAATCCAGCTGCCCAGCAAGGAGCTCAACAGTACAGGAGGCTGAATCACAGCTCTGGGACTCTGACCCAGTTAAGCAAATGGCATGGTTCTGACTGATACTGGCACAGAGTAAGGCTGAGTGGTTGTGGCCACCTAAAACCCACCTAATTTAAACTCCATTTCTGAACTAAGGAGCATGAAAATTTCAAAGCTCTTTGCTTCCAGTAGAGACTTCCAGAGGTGGTATTAATAACTTTGTTGAACTGTGCTGCATTGATTTAAAGCACCTGTGCTTCTGAAAGTCAGGATTTTATCAATTTTTTATCACTTACACAGGAAGCAGTGCTGGGCTTAATGCTATTTATCCAGCTGGGCATATTGACTTTGACTTAGGAGACCAAAGCATTTTGGTTAGGGATTGTGTAACATCTTCCTATAAGAACTGTCAGGGGTAAATTTACCAAAGCCTGGAACTTTGATTGATGATCATTTTGCAGGAGTGTTCAGCATCAGGAAGCACACAATAAACCCTTTCTCTTAATGGAGCTACAGGCTGTGGCCTCTTTAAACATACATATTTTGAAACACATTTCATCACCTCCTTGAACATAGCAGTACACAAAACCCTGGAGGTGCACTTGAAAGTGAGTTTTCCCTCCACTTCAAGGAGGTGACCCAAGATTCTTTAAGATGCAGCTTGGTGTAGTGCAGATTTGGAACCAGTAGGTAGAAAAAGTTATTTGTGTTTTGGTTTTAATTTTTTTTCTTTTTTTTTTTTTAATTTTTTAATTTTTGGGTTTTTTATTTTCTTGCCCTCTGCCGTTGTAACAACAGCATTTCCCAACAGGTAAGATCCTGGAAAGTGCTTGCTCAGGAGCTCAGAAGTTCAGTCCTGTGTCCGCCTTGCAGCACTGCAGGCAACAGCACAGCCTGGCAGATAGATTCAGTCCTGCCTTTGAGGCTAGATAAAGGGGACTTGACTTCTTGTCCTGGCTTAAGGCGAGACATATCGTCTTCTGTGAACCAACTTCCCCCATCTATTTACATGTGAATAGTACTAAATACAGTTGTTAAACACTTTGACATCTTATATCTCCAATTACTGAGGGCTTGTTCACATACTCCAACTTTTAAAAAGCAAGATACTGTCCTCCTTCACTACGGTAATGAGGGGAAACTGCACAGGGAGAAGCTCAGCAGGGCATCCTAACTTAGAGGTGCTATCTGCCCCCTAACAGAGAATACCTTCTTACTGTTGGCTACAAAGGGATCCACGGAGAGTAATCTCCTACCTCTGTCTCAAATGAAGCCATGCAAAATATCCGTCCCAGCCTAAATATAAATAAAACAATAGCAATCCCCTCATCAAAAGAGGTGTTGTCAGTGTGGATGTACTCTTTGAATACATTTGTCCTTATTGCAGTAGTAGGGGGCACGTACAGAATTAAAATAGATGAAATATGACAGATGGTTGTCTGAATTTTTCTCTAAACATAAAATTTAACCCCAATAAATAATATAGCATTATACTGGCCCTACTACTGTCTATCAGCAAGTTTCAAAGCCATGCAGAGCTCTGATCTGGTCCAAAAACTATTGCTGCTGTATAAGACAACGTTACTCCTTTGTTTCCTCTAGGGGCTCAAGGTACAGACTGGGCCCAAAAGATGGGCCAGCCCTACTTTGGCCCAACACATTCTCTAGCTGTGCCATGAGGTCTGCTCCACGGCTGAGTGTGGCTGTTAGAGCTGTACTGGCTGGCACTTATCTGTGACTCAGGTGCCTGCAGGCGACTTGCTTCCAGAGCAGCAAGAGCATTTTGATTGATGGCAAAGGGGCTTGCTGCTGCCGCCACTGTTCTGTCTGACAGCCACAGCCTTTGTCCTGAGTGTGCCACAGCCTGTCCACAGCTGACCTGTGTTACTGGAGTACTCAGAGGTCTCCTGTTCTGCAGAAGGGCAGCAGTTGGAAAACGTTCTCTGGGCTTTTCCATTATTTTCCTTTTTTTTTTTTTTAGCTACAAACAGACAAACAAACACTAAATATTTGGAGTGCAGATTGCATGGCTCAAGGACTCAGGATGATTAAAAGCAGGAGCCCTACAGAGACATCCAGAAATTATTGTTTTTAACAAGACAGGAACTTTGTCTGAAAACAGGATGACCTGCTGCAAAAGACGCCGACAAATCCCCGTAGAGCTTTCGAAAAAACAAGCAGGCGCCTGAGTGTGCTTTTAAAAAAAATCCTGCCTAGTAATAAAAAGGGATGTGAGGGTAAACAGGAAAAGAGCACTCCACACTGCGAGCAGCCCAGAGGAGGAGAGGCTGGGAAGAGTGCTGATCTGAAAACCTGATATGGAAACTAAAGCGAAAGATTTCTTAACATTCCCCAGGACAAACTCCCTGTAAAAACACAGCCTCAAAGCAACTTTGAGTGGCAGCTGCCCACCAGTTCTTATATGCCTTTGTTCTGATACTATGGAGGGTGTGGGAGGGCAGCACAAGCTCTGAAGGCTTTGTTGGCTGGATTCCGTGACTGTAAAGAAGTGTCAGGTCTGACTCGCTTGAAATACAGGCTTAAGAGACAGTTCTACTGCACAACTGTATTTCCTGACAAAGAAGTTACCACAGTTTTGCACACCTGTGCAGTTATACCGCAGTTATACTTTTCCAGTTAATGTGAATCTCATCACATATATTATTTTCCACTAAGCCCTAGCTCCTCAAGTTTTGCAGTTTCATGATGGTCTCAGTTTTCATGAATCTGAATCCAGTCTTTCTAGCCTTCCTGCCTAAGAAAGAAAAATCTTGAAATAATAAAGACAGTGGAGCATAATGTGTAGAACAAAATCCCTATTACTCCTATGTTTTGGATGGTGACTTTTAAAATCAAATACTATTTTGAGGAATTAGAATATTTATATTTTTGGGTTTGATCATGCAGAAGTCACACTTCTGCTTGTTGACAGAATTTTCAGACTCAATACTAAGCAGGTTTCCCATTGGAACCTGCATACTGTCAGTGAGACACCTGTATCAATAAAGGTGATGGGATAGGTGCGCAGCATCAGGTCCAGGTATAATAGAATCATGGAATGTTTTGGGTTTGAATTGACCTTAAAGATGACCTAGTTCCAATACCCCTGCCAAGGGCAGGGATGCCACTCACTAGATCAGGTTGCTCAGGGCCCCATTCAACTTGGCCTTGGACATTTCCAGGGATGGGATATCCACAACTTCTCTTGGCAACCACCCATTGAGTAAAGAATTTCTTCCTAATATCTAATCTAAATCTCTCCTCCTTTAGTTTAAAACTGTTTCCCCTGGTCCTATCACTATCTGCCCATATAAAAAGTCACTCTCTTTTTTATAAGCCTCCTATACTGGATGGTCACAATGAATGCCAAAATCCTTTGCAACAGGTTTCTCCCTGGTGCTGCTTCGAAGTCAAATCCTACCTCAGAACTGAAATAACACCTTGGTGGCCAGAAATGGATTCAGGGGGACATAAAATCTGCTGACAGTTTGTGAGCTCTTCTGATAATGGAAAATATACTAGTCTCCACCCTTTTCTGGGTATTGCTTCAAGGCAGACAAAGAACAGCTTCTCCTTGCCCAGAAGGAGGACAAGTGCTGGAAGTGCTTGGCGCAGGGGCTGCCCTGAAGCTGGGCATTTCGGACTGGGGGCTGCTCTGCAGCCAGTCACAGGGGTGACAGCCACCCCTGCACACTTCTTCATCCCCCGCATCTGATGCCAAACGCTTCCTGCTCTGGATCTGTTTGGTTTGAATTTGCCATCAGTTCAACTGCAGCTTTTAGTTTTGCACGAGGTTTCTCAGGCAGCCCAGTGCCTTGGGCAGGGGTTTTTGTCCATTCACCTTTTTATTTCATAGTGGACTTGGGTTTTGTTGTTTGATTTAGTATAAATGAAAGGTGATTTGCTACTGTTAATGTATGTGGTTGCCCACAGATCAAACACTTATCCTGCACCTTTCAGCACTGCACTGCTTGAGACTGAGTTACATAGTAGAAACTATTTTTGAGAAATGAAATTAAAGCTAAATAAATATTTTATCTCATCAAGATGGATAGAAATACCATCTGCTTAGTCCACTGGTTACCTAATTATTTGATACTCACACACATGATCACAGGGACACAGCTATACCAGCACACTTTGGTTTGTCACTCACTTCCAAACTCACAATGAACACAGAATACAAAAACCTACTTGCAGGGTGTAGATAAGAACGTCTGTGGAAGGATTTTCAGAATTTTATTCTTACAAGATGTTTTTGCCCTCCTTGGACAAGCAAAGACATGATATCATTATACTGGTCTAAGAAAAAATAATTCTAAGTAGACATGCCAAGATCTACAGCTTGATTTACAAAAGATTGTAAAATAAGTGTTCTCTCATTAGGAAAAAAAATAAATTCATTCCTTCTCCATAAGCAAGAGATACTTTAAACTCTGCCTTAAAATGAATCCGAATTGATTGGGATGTCCCAGGTCCCAAATTCAAATCACAAATTGCCGAAGGAGAACAGCAGAAACAGCATCTAAAATGGCAAAGATGTTTAATTTCTGCTAAAAAATGATGAGTTCAGGGCAGCTGCTTAGATGTCTGCATATTTTTTTTTCCATAGCTCTGTCCTAAGAGGCAGTAGGTTCCGTTTGTCACTTTTTATTTGAACAGTGGATCTTATGAGCCCTTTTTTTTTTTTATTTGCATCTGAGGACATTCTAACTCTTGTGAATGAATGGTTCTTCTCACCCTCTTGGAAGGGAGTCATGGACGACTGATGCCATTAGTGCAGGATAACTTTTAGGCTATTCACTGTTTAATGGGCTATGAAGTAATTGGCTATTTTGGTGCTGCCCAGCAGGGTATTTGGCTTGGTCCAGTGTTGCTCTCTCAGTGGCTGCCATGCCTGCACCCCAGAAATGTTTGGAAGCACAGACCTTCTTCACTGAAAAAAAAAAGCCATTCAAACCAGCCATTTTGCAGCAAAAAAGCTCAGTGTTTTGGATAGTGAAAATAAAGCCTTGACATAATACCACACTTTCCCTCAGGGGACAATGCCATTGGCAAGAGCCTGCCAGGCAGTAGAAGGATCATGCTGGTCATGGAGAGGTGCAGCCCAATGCTGACATCTGTTGCAGAGGACAGTGGTATTACTACTGTCACCTAAGCTGGCTGTGGGGAGGTGGCTTCTGGAAAGAAGACAGCGGGGGAGAGAGCAAATGGGAGGCAGTCTGTGACTAAGGTTTGGAGACAAAGGGGCTATTTGAGCAATAGGACAAGGCTGGCAGGAACAGATCTCTGGACACCATCCAGTCCAAGGCCCCTGTTCAGAGCGGGATCAGCCAGAGCAGGACTCCCAGGGCCAGATTCTGCACCTTTAGCTGTAAGTCTGAAGTTGGAAGCCTTGAAGCCAGAAGTTTGGTTTAGCACAGCTTATACCAGACCTGTGCTGAGAAGTTCTGAGCTATGTGGGATTATGCCAGTCGAGGGAAGTGATTGTACTGCTCTGCTCTGCACTGGTGCAGCCTCATCTTGGATATTGTGTGCAGTTTTGGGCACCAATAAGAAAGATATTAAGCTATTAGAGAGAGTCCAAAGGAGGGCAATAAAGACAGTGAAGGACCTTGAGGGGAAGCCATATGAAGAGTGGCTGGGGTCACTTGGTCTGTTCAGCCTGGAGGAGATGGAGGGAAGACCTCATTGCAGTCTACAGCTTCCTCGTGAGGAAAAGAGGAGGGGCAGACACTGATCTCTTCTCTGTGGTGACCAGTGATGGGACCCAAGGGAATGGTGTGAAGTTGTGTCAGGGGAGGTTTAGGCTAGATATTAGAAAGAGGTTCTTTACCCAGAGGGTGGTTGGTCACTGGAACAGGCTCCCCAGGGAAGTGTTCACAGCACCAAGCCTGACAGAGTTCAAATAGTGTTTGGATGATACTCTCAGGCACAGGGTGTTATTCTTGGGGGTTGTCCCGTGCAGGGCCAGAAGCTGGACTCAACGATCCTTACGGGTCCCTTCCAACTCAGCATATTCTGTGATTCCATGATGCTCTAAAAAGATCACTTTGATGAAGTTATTTTTCTTTATATTTCAACCAGTCATATATTATTATCTTCTTGATTCAGATTTTGTTCTGCATTATCCTTGCCGTACAGAAGAAAGGAATGGTTCCGTTCTGATCTGCTGCCATAAAAATATAAAATGTTGTTTGTGTGATCTTCAGAGTAGATTAAAACTGGGAATTTCCACTTTAGGACAATTTTCAACAGGTTGAAATTAATTTTCTTTTCAATCCAGTAAGCTACAGTAGTATCAAGGTTTCTTACAAATTAGAAATCTCATCAGAAATGGATTTGTAAAATATGTAAATATTTTATTAATCTTTATAAAAAGTGCTTCAAAGTAAGATGTTAATTGATAACTTCCTTTTATCATTCTAGATATTTTGATTTATAAAAGTCAAATTTGAGGGTTTTGGCCATTTAGATGCTTAAACTATTCAGTGAGAAAGGACTCTAAGAGCCAGCATAGCTGCTGCCTCTGAAGTCCTCATTGACTTCTGGGAACGGAATATGATAAAAACATGAATGCTCTTCACAAATCCACTGCTGAAGGATGCTATTCAGCACAAGGACTTAAAAAAGAAATACTGTGAAGATGGGAACTGTGGGTAAGCATCTCTCCAGTGATATGTATCACCTGTGATATGGTTTAGTGGTGAACACAGTGATGGTGGGTTAATGGTTGGATGATCTTAGAGGTCTTTTCCAACCTAAATGATTCTATGATTCTATGATCAGTTATACCTGAATTGTGAGGTGTGATGATGGAGGAGCCAGTGCAAGAGTTACTATGATAAGTGTATGTTTTCCTAACATTATAAAATGACATATGGATTTCCTGTGCTGAAGGTTGGCTACTCCTGGTAATAGAAATAATATAGTTACAACTGCTCCTAATTCTCACAGAGGGCTTAAGTATCACTGTGTTACCTTCCCAGCATTCCGGTTTCTGAAGAGATGGGGTGGCAGTGGTTACAGCAAGCCAGTGCTCCCCAGGCAGGTTCTCTGCTCCAGCTAGTAAATCCTTTGAGAGCTGGGCTGGTAGCACAATGCAGTGAGCTGGCACTTCAGTGGCTTGAAGAGCTGGCCTGGGCATAGGATTCATACTCCAGTGGAGCCACACTGGAGACATTCTGGGTCTCTCTCTTCTGTCTCAGGAGGTGGTGTACTAGTGTCCCAGTCAGCTCTGTGTAGGGCTGATGGGTTTGGTCTTAGCCCTGTAGAGAAACACAGTTATTCTACTTTTTGCCTCATCTAACTCTGGAAGCAGTACAGGCATGGCGTGGTGCTTCCCACAAGCCAGGAATCCCAGCTGGTTTGAGGCATCATCCCAATGGCACTGTTTGTCCCTCAGATAGCTCAGCAGCCTGGACACTGGGATAGAAACAGATTTGAGACCAGCTGTCATCACTACAACTCTGTGAGAACTAGACAAGTTTGTTATTCTTACAGGGGCACTTACAATTTGGGGGAGATGGGACTTTGCATCACTGTGTTTACATGCTGTGGCCTGTACTGTACCTGCACAGTCCCACATGGGGATGTCTTCTTGCCCCTTCCCATCTTCATTTCTTAATCAGACACAAGCAATGCAATGTTGAAAGGTGCAAGGCAAAATGTAAAATGATTTATTAGAGTATATTATACCAGTGCTTAAAAACAATGCAGCAGCTCCCCCCCTACAAACAGCATAGAACAGTAGTCCCACGTATTTTGGACAGGAGTTTACTGTAGCACAGAAAGAGTTCCTGAGGCATTTGACATACAAAGTGCACGTTATGGTCTTTCCTGGTATGAAATTCAGAACATTTTTAAAGTTTCTTGTCAGTGCAGATGACAAGTTACTATTGACTAGATGAAGTGATGCCACAAGTGGGAAGGGATATATGAGGAGACAACGACAGGTCTTGGGGCGTGGACGGATGCATCTCCACTGCAGTGCAGGGACAGATGTATCTTGTCTAGTCCAAAACTGCTTGTAATTCGTTGTCGTTCAGAGTCACAACTGAGTGAAATAAAGATGAACTCATTACTAACACTGAATCTCCAGTCCTTTTCTCATAGTCTGAATCTGTATATCATAGCTCCAGGTTAAATCATATGTGTTAGGAATGAACATAAATTAGGTATAGAGCTTAGAAGTGCAGATGACTGGAGAGCCATATGTTCATGAGATTAAAACTGTATTTTTTTCTCCCAAATGCAAGGGGACTTTTTAAAGACGAGGATTTTCTCTGGAGGAAAGACCATTTCTGACGGGTTTTGTCCATTGTTTTTCAACCAGCCAAGTAAGCCAGTCTACCAGAAACAGGGCAATATCACCTGAGTGTTGCAAAAGCAGTTGGGGAAGGAGAGGAAGGTAATCAGGAATCAGTTGCTGGGGCTTTTTGGCAGGGCTATTGAGCTAACTCCTGAAGAAAACCAAGCAATGTCCTATGTTGAGAGCTGCTACAGGAAGGGAAGGAGGAGACAGGGGTGAATTCTCTTTCCCAAAAATGATCTTGTGGTAAAAGAGGACCAATAACTATGAGGAAAAAAGGTATATAAGGGACAAGTGGAGAAAATGTTTAGTAAGGGACACAGAGTGCCAGGCCTTCTTATGGTCCACTGATTCCCTTGCCAAGGAGCTGTGTCCTGCTGCTAACAGATAATCCTGGACAAGGAACAGCCAGCCTCGGAAGGCATTTCAAGAGCAGGATGTATACAATGCCAGTACTTCATCTCCAGGACTTGGTGGAGGAAAGGAAGCAAAGATAGTGTCCTGATGGGTAATAGCAGGCACAGATGTGATGTTCTTTCATCATGCTCTTTTATAGTGTGGCAGCTGGGCTGAAGATGTTCATTTGTATTGCATTGCACTGCACGGTGTGTCAGTGCTCAGTGAACACAGGCAGGTATCTGAAAACAAGGTATTAATAAAGGCTGCAAATCAGGAGCAGAGTGACCTAAATGTGATCACAAGTAGGCTTTAATATTGCATTGCAAGACAGTAACTCCTACAGTAAAGCAAATAAAGAATCATTTTGAGCATGCGGGTTGCTGGCTTCATGCACTCTGGCAAGGACCTTCACACTGATGTTTATAAACCATCCCGAAGGGTGTCTGTGAATAGCACAGGGATTCAGCAAGGGCTGCCTAGTTCTCCAACACACTGCAGTTGAATTTAGGGGGTGAGGCACCTCAATTGGGCTTGGGCCACCCAGTAGCAGTCAAAATCCTGTCAGTTGTGCCAGGCCACACACCTGTGCAGATCTGTGTAGTCCTGCACTGGGGCTACCACAGCCTGGTCAGCCTTTACTGGTGGGACTTTCTGAAGAGAGCAGAAAAATACCAAGTTGGACAAGCAGGGCAAGCAAGAAGGAGAGACTGAAGACTATTCTGTAAAGAACCCAAACTATAGCAAAGTGCCTAGAAATGTACTTCATGAGAACAAACTGCTTCACATGAAATGCTGTGCTATGATAGGGAGTTGAATAAAAAATTATTAGTGACTTTGCAGATGAATGACCAAAGCATCAACATGAGAAAATGAGCTCTTGATTTGTCATAAAGGCATTTGTTAAGCTTTGAAGTGCTGAGCAACAGAAATGCAAAATCTCTTTCAGTTTGGTGACAAGAGGCATCTGAGAAGTAGGGGTACTTATCTAAATTAAAAATAAACTTTTGCTAGACTGGTTGTTCCTGGCAGGTTACACCTGCTTCCCACCTCGTGCCTTGCTGCCACTCTGTCTGGAGCAACATGCTCTTAACAATAGCTGGTGGCTGGAAGGTACAGCGTGTGCTGCACTGCTCATTTCCCCTTCCTTCCAGCCTGATTGTTATTGCAGCAGTCAGGAGCAAGAAGGGCTCTTTAACACCATTAAGCTGTGAGAAACTGACAGTGAGGGTCTGCCTTCACACAATATGAAGTTGAAGAAAGATATTTAAAGAGAGAAGATGCTTTCCTGTAAGTACTCTGTACTGTATAGTGTATGTATGTACACAAACACTCAAGCGCACATGCATCCTGGAGGAGGTATGTGTCTGTGAGGGGAAATCCTGCCTGCACCAAAGTCAGTGAACAAATTCCCTTTGGCAGAGCAGAGCTTCAGCAACTCTCTGTGCCTGGTGGGACCTTGTGCAAGCACTCAGGCACACTGTGAGCACATTTACTCATTGTAGTACTGGGGAGGGCAGCCTGGGCCATGCTGGCAGTGCACTGAAATACAGCTGGGGTGTGAGGGCTTGTCCCCGAGCCAAGCTTCATGCTGCATCGCTGTGCTGTCACGGCTTTCTGCCTCACATTTGGGCTGGAGCAGCTTTGCCTGCCTGCAATGCACGAGAGCATTGCCAGGGAGTGACCTTGCCCACCTCAAGGGACTGGTAGGGGTCTTTGGCTGCTTGTTTGGTTTTGGCTTGGGGACTTTTTATTTGTTTTTTTTTTTTTTTTTTTTTTCCCTTTGTTGTTTGTCTTTTTAACATTTGTTTGGATTAATCTAAAAGTTGGTGAACTGCCCTCATTTAGTCTGCTCCCAAAATAGGTAGAATAGCGTTTGAGGGTCAGTTAGGAGAGCCAACTGGCCCTTGAATAACCCTGATACTACATTCACTGATTTCATCTAGTTTATTTTACCCTTGGCTCTGCCTTTGGTGAGGCAGAAATTCAAGAAACTTACTTCTACAATTGACTTTAGTGGTTACTGTCTTGAAAACTACTAATTTAAGGTTGATTATAATTTTATTCCGGTTAATTTTTTTCAGGTTTTGAATTTTTGCAGCTCTAAGCAATCATATCAGCTCTAAATGATAATTGAGATGGAAATTTAACATCCTAGAATAATGAACATAAATCTTGGTTTCCTTAGGTAGCATTTGGAGATGCTTTAAAAGTAATTTAGGGGCCCAAGGTTTAAAGACCTGCTCTAGTATGTTTACCTGTAATGTGCCAAAACTTAAGTGGCTATTTTCATCTCAATCCCTGCAGGTAGTGGGCCAGCCACCTGATTTTATTAACAGAAAATGAGCATAGTATTTATGGATTCCTCCTGTTCATAAAAATAATTTTGTAATAGATGGATTATCATTGGTTTTCTGTCCTTCTCTGGCACCACAAGTATCACAAACCAGCATCATCACATGTGACAGGCACTTATTTGCCACCTTCATCCTGACTGCACACTGCCCAGCTCTGTGGAGCACAGAATTAGGAGACTCCCAAAATCAGAGCTGTGATTCCTGCAGGAAAGAACTATGTACACATCTGGGATCAGATCTGGGGCATTGTGCCAAGTTCTTTCGAGAATCTGGCCTAAACTGTAGTTACCATGACTGATGGCTGCCTGCTTCTGAAAATCTGCAATGTTACGGGTACCGAACATTTGGAAAATCTAGAGTTAAAGGCCAGCCAGTCAGTGGAATGCTGTCTCAGTTTAAGGGTGACATGAAGGACAGCAGAACAAGGGCCAGAGCTGCTTGTAAAGGAAAGAAGAAATGTATTCAGAGTAACAGACAGCATTTATTCAAGATTCCAAATGCCTGTCAAAACCAAACCAAAGCAGGAGTATTACTAAAAAATGTCAAGCACACCTAATTCTGTGTAACAAGTATAACGTGCTAAATCACTTCCAGAACAAACAGTCTGAATTACCTTTAGGACTATCATGTCCTCGGTTCCTGTGGAAGAGCTCTGAACCAAGAACCTTCCAGTTACTCTGGGCAAATGCACCCTCACTTCCATGGAGAGCTGTGGTGCCTCGGCCGTGACCTGAATTTCACTGAAAAAGCTGGTAATATTGCAAGCTGATGAAGAAAAAAAAACCCACTGAACTGCTTTGGAGCTCTGAGTGGGTGAAATTCATTACAATTTAATTAATTTTTTTCCATTCATTTTAAAGATGTGTAGGAACCACTTTCAGAATTTCATTTGATTATAAATTATTTGATATGATTATCACCCGTAATTTTTTTTTAATATCATAGAATCATAGAATCAACTGGTTTGAAAAGACCTCTGAGATCATCAAGTCCAGCCCTTGATCCAACACCACTGTGGTTACTAGACCATCACATTAGATGCCACATCCAGTCTCATCTTAAAAACCTCCAGGGATGGAGAATCCACCACTTCCCTGGGTAGCCCACTCCAATGTTTGATTACCCTCTCTGTAAAGAATTTCTTCCTAATGTCCAACCTAAACCTCCCCTGGCACAGCTAAAGACTGTGCCATCGTGTCCTACTGCTGGTTGCCTGGGAGAAGAGACTGATACCCACCTGGCTATAATCTCCTCTCAGGTAGTTGTAGAGAGTGATGAGGTCTCCCCTGAGCCTCCTCTTCTCCAGGCTAAACAACCCCAACTCCCTCAGCCTCTCCTCATGGGACTTGTGCTTGAGTCCCTTCACCAGCCCTGTTGCTCTTCTCTGGACCTGCTCCAGCACCTCAATGTCCTTCCTGAACTGAGGGGCCCAGAGCTAGACACAATACTCAAGGTGTGGCCTCACCAGTGCTGAGTACAGGGGAAGAATCACTTCCCTGGTCCTGCTGGCCACACTGTTCCTGATCCAGGCCAGGATGCCATTGGCCTTCTTCGCCACCTGGGCACACTGCTGGCTCATGTTCAGCTTCCTGTCAATCCAAACTCCCAGGTCCCTCTCTGCCTGGCTGCTCTCCAGCCACTCTGTCCCCAACCTGTAGCGCTGCAGGGGGTTGTTGTGGCCAAAGTGCAAGATCCAGCACTTGGCCTTGTTGAACTTCATCCTGTTGGAATCAGATCATCACTCCACTCTGCAGGTCCCTCTGCAGAGCCCTCCTGCCTTCCAACTGATTGACACTCCCCCCTGAACTTGGTGTCATCTGCAAATTTGCTAATGGTGGACCCAATCCCCTCATTCAGATCATCAATAAAGATATTAAACAGAACTGGGCCCAGAACTGATCCCTGGGGGACACCACTAGCGACCGGCCACCAGCTGGATGCAGCTCCATTCACCAACACTCTCTGGGCCCAGCCCTCCAGCCAGTTCCTGACCCAGCAGAGAGTGCCCCTGTCCAAGCCGTGCGCTGCCAGCTTTTCCAGGAGTATGCTATGGGAGACAGTGTCAAAGGCTTTGCTGAAGTCCGGATAGACCACATCCACAGCCTTCCCCTCATCCACCAGGTGGGTCACCTGATCATAAAAGGAGATCGAGTCAGACAGAACCCCAAAATCTGTTAGCAATACACTGAAAGGACATACATGTGTACACACATGGCCCATCCCTGCACTGTCAGCATAGGTTTCTTTGTTCAGAATCACATTATGCATGTGTTTGTTATCCATGTTTCTGCTTCCCCAGCTTTCCTTTGATATAAATTTAATACAACTCTTTTTCATCATTATTTGAAAGAGAAACTATGGGACAATAGGAGCATCAAATATAGGATGTATGGAAAAACATTAGGCAGTGTTTTATACTCTTTATGTAAATCTAAATCATAATAAAAATATATATTTCTCAGAAGAAAAATAACAGTTTTGACTTCCTTTTCAAGATCTACAGACTTAAGAGTTTGGATCAGGCTGCAATGCCATGGAACTGAGCTGGCCAAAGTCTACTGCAGAGGGTTTATGTCAGGAGTGCCAGGAGGAGATGCCAACTACAACTCTGCTAGAGACTTATTTTAAGTGGGCTTTAGCTTTAAAGTCTCCTGCATGGCCTATACTGTGTCATACACAGTTTTGAAAAAATCAATGGAAAGACTTATGTGAAGGTTGGAAAAGATGCTTAATCTTAAGCTTTGCATTCCTCTTTAAATGTTTCTGAGTAACACCTTCACCTGTTATTAGCCTGCACAGTGTATGAAGATCAAGCTACTCTGTGCTTAACCTTTAAACAAAATTTTTGTGATTACTGGCCCTGGTTCCCAACATGACTCTGAGAAATGAACAGGGCAGATGGAAGGAGCCTTTCCCAGTGGATGCTACAGAACATCTCTGTAATGATTTAAAGCTATGTTAAACAACAGCTTGTTCACATTCAAATGCAGAGCATCCCATGATGCATGAGGCAGGGGAGAGAACTGAAATTGCTTTTGCGATGATGCTACGCATAATTAAAGGCTTATGCCTGAATCTTAGAGCTAACAAACTGCTGCACAACAAGGGAAACAGCTCCCTAAGTAGCTTTTTACAAAACACTAAATATACTATCATAACAATAAAACCTAACTATCCAGCTGCTGGTGAATTATGTACATGTGGTCCTGTGGACATCACGTCTTCTCTCCCCCATTGAATCCATCTCTTTCTGCTGCTGGAAAATAGCAAAGGTCCTCCAAGGAGCAGCTGAAAAGTTTAATAAAAGTAAGTTGGAGCTGCTTAATCTGTTTTTGCAATGTGGTTGCACTTTTTCTGAAAATCATGATTGTTCCTTTGGCAAAGTTCAGGGCAAAGTGAGAGCTTTTAGTGTGGCCCCAAAGAGAGGGGAGAAAAAAGCCGCTTGCTGTTTTCTCTTTTGATGTGGCAAATAAAGGCAAATGTGTGAAGGTATTAGAGGCCCAGTGCAGAGCAGGAAGAGGAAAACAAATGGCACCACACCATATGCCCATAATCCCAATTAAAATGCATTCAAATTCATTTCTCTTCTCCGCAGCTTCCCTTTTCCACACCAGTGAACAAGCATGTTTGACAACAGAGTGTGGGAATTTCTAGTTCACTGAGCGGGTTTCCTTTCTCTTTCCCCCTGCATCTACCTGAGGCTGCTGCTCCAAACCCTCGCCATGCATTTTAAAGCAAGCCCTGTCTCCCCTCACCACACAGCCAGGCGTTGCACACCGCGCCAGGGACTCCAAGGGAGCTTTCTAAATGGGAAGCAGCAGACGCAGCTTGAGGTAAAGCATCCTCAGTGGCAGTGGTGGGCTTTGCAGGAAATCAAACCTTTTAGGCTCCCTGAGGATGCTGTGCTTAGCTCAGCACCTTTCCCAGGCATGGAGCTTCCTGTGCTTGAGGGGAAGCATCTAGCAGATGAGTGGGACCTTCTGTCTTCAACAGGTGTACAGAAACAGCCACAGGAGCCAAGGTGATACCTTCTCAGTGCCACTGGCAGAAGGGGGCAGGGGGAAAATGCTGCAGGGTGCTTAGGAGACTGGAAAATACCTTGGAGTCAATGAGGTCATGAACACATGAGAGGAAGGCAGCATGGGCTGTTTATTAGAGGCTGAAGAAATAGAGGGAGAGGATGTGGTGCAAGCACCACACTGATTTTAAGAAATTCAAAAACATGTACTCACCATTATAAAATCAAATAGGAAGAGCAATAAATAAACATGGGCTATGGTTTATAAAACTCTGGTTAGATAGACAGGAGAACCCTTTTCTCAGGTAGAACAGGTAACTTCCTCTGCAGCTTTTCACATTTCTACTTTTCACAGTTTTAATGCAGAAGTAATTACTTCCCTCTAAAGGTCCTTCCCTGTCCTACTCATCTTCCTATTGACATAAAAGCTATTGACTGGACCTATAATCACAACATTGCTTTTCACTGTCTCTTGATTTAAACTCTGTTGCTTTCTCTCTTGCAGGGTCTCTCAGATGTCAATCAAGAATTCAAACCACTTGCTTATAACTTTGCAGTCTCCAGGTTTTGGGTTCTACATCCCCCTCCTTGCCAGCCTTTTCAGATCTCCATCCCACTGCTTCCTACACAGAGTACAGCTGCCAGGCTGATGATACAGATGCAGAGATAAAATTCAATTCTCAAGAGCTACCTCAGTAAAAGGATTTTAACATGCAGTTTCAGATAGTTTCTTCTGTATGCATTTTCTTTATGCCTTTAGGTTCACCACATCAACCTTTGCCTCTTGAACAGGTGAAACAACCAATAGCAGAAGCAGGGTGTTAACCTCCAAGCTCACTCGTGCCACAGGGAAAGTGAACAGCTGGGCAAAATACCAAGCTCAGTAGATGTTTAGTTGAGCTAGAGGCTGCTCTGCAAACTGGTAGGAAACAGGATCTAATGGACCAGGGCCATTTCTTCCTTTTGCCCCAAGCTTGACTTCTCCCAACACTACAAAGCTCCTCAGTCCTTCTCCAAACTTCTTAGCATCTTCTACAGACCCCAGCTACTCTACGTGTTTTTCAGATATTCTGTCTCCTTACTCCAGGTTCAATCTCCATGCTGAGCTAGTCTCAGTCACACTGTATTCCCATTTGATCTGGCCTGGGTCATTTGCTGTGATAGCTTTCAGTGAGCTGCCTGACTGTCTTCAGAAGAAATGTCTCCTGCACCAGTTAGTTCCCATCAGCTGTTTGTACGCATTCTGATGCCAGAAGGTCTCCAGCAAAGGTCCAAAGGGGCAGGTCATATATTATCTCATTCTTCAAAAAGGCAGAAAATTTCTAGAAAACTTCATCCTGAAAAGGATATCTAGCATGGAAAATTTCATTCAAATGTTGGGAAATTGTGCAAACAGCCTCTTACAAAAAGAAATGTGGGAAAAGGAGGGCTATTTGTGGCACCCCAAGTCTGTGACTGAAATAACTATAGGACCTCTTGTCCACTCCTAACCAGGAGTAAGAGCTCCCAAACAAGCTAAGTAATTCTCTATGTCAAGCCACATTAGTGCTGTATGAACTGTAATATTTACTTAAAACCCTCTTACAGACAATGTCCTGATTTAAACTGGATCCCATAGCTGTTGCAAACAATGTCATTATTATATAGTTTGTTATCCCATGACAGCTGGTAGAAATGAGCTTTGTAATTCACATGCAACTTTGAAAATGCACCTACACTTCTAACCCTGTCACCCACCATGACTTTTTAATGGCCACTTGGACAA
The DNA here is from genome assembly GCF_003945725.1 of Corapipo altera. Taxonomy (NCBI): domain Eukaryota; kingdom Metazoa; phylum Chordata; class Aves; order Passeriformes; family Pipridae; genus Corapipo; species Corapipo altera. The sequence goes on along the minus strand of NW_020884873.1, from coordinate 24,309,948 downwards.
GCTTCTACCGAACAGGATTGGTACTGATGCTTCAGGCAAAGTGAAAGAAACATGTGAACATGAGGCAGATTTCTCTTCGCATATGCTGATGGTAATTTTTTGCTGTCTGACTGTGGAGACCATGGTGTCTCTGTCATGTGAAGCAACCATGAGAAAAATCTGTGAGAAGGCGCGTTTTGAGGTTGCCTCACTATTCAGGGTTTGGCAGGCCCATTGTTTGCACAGCATTAACACCAAATTGATGCTTTTGGGAAACTCCACTTATGAGTGATCCAGAAAACTTCCTGATATGCCCAACAAGACTTCAGCGAAGTGCACTAATTGTAGGTTGCAAAATAATTTTTCAGAGGAAAATGATGGGAGAGAAGAGAGGGTGAAAACAGAGCGGAAGAGATAAGCGAAGAACTGACAGGCTACAGTGGGACAGACAATATAGGCAGGACAAAGTATTAGTGCAGAAGGAGGCAGAGATTGTGGGTACATTTGTGAAGACTGAACAACCTAATTATTAGAGGCTGTACTTCAGCTGAAAGGAGTTCATGTTTGTCTTCTCCCTACCTCTCTCTCTGCCTGCATTCAGCTTCTGCTGGCGTTGTCTCTTCCTCTCACACCTCTAAGACTTAAAGCCTCTTCTTGGAGGTTTCAGGGTCTGGCAGGACTTACAACATTGCCAAGAAAATTACACTGGGGTGCATCACTTTCCCAATTCTTTCTATAGCTCCAGGTTATGCTGTGACAGGTAATACAGGCTGACCTTGTTAGCTGTGCTAGCCTCTTAAGCAATCATTTTCAGATGTAACGGGTCCCTGATTGAGAAAATACTAAAACTGAGAGGTCTGGAAAAAATTACATACTCTAATGCTTAAAGAGAATATAAAATCATGTTTGGTAACACCAAGTCCAAATCAACTCCACAGTTTAAATCATCAGATCTTCTTGATGTTAGCCAAATGCTTCTTCTCAGTCAGATATTTTCAAAGCCAGGTTAACCCAAGTACACAGACACAATTAACATACTGATGCTCATGGGCTGAAGTTAAAAAAAAAAACTTATAGAAGGTTGTTAGAGGTTAAGAGTTTGGAGTACAAAGGCAGATAAAGATGACTGCTTATAGCGTGAGCCCTGAGGAGAAGGAGAAACTATTTGTCTTCCCCAGCTTGCTTCACCCACTGAGCCCCCAGGATCCCGGCACACGCCTGCACAAGGCCCAGCCCTCAGATAACCCCACATTAAAGAGAAGAAATGAAACAACCAGCACCCCCCAGGTGATTCAGACTGAAGTGTAGAGAAACATCTCTGGTTCCAAGGGAAAATGGAGCAGATAAACCAGGGAGCAGCAGCCAAAGCACCAGCAGCCAGCCACCAAGGTGGCTTTCTGGAACATATCTCTGTGTCTAGGGTCCCAAGAAACCACCTCACTTCCACAATTCTAGCAGCCATGAGAGACCAGAAGACAGCAGAGAGATTGATGCAGCCTCTGTCCCAGAAATTGGCCTGGGAGAATTGAGTGAAGGAGACAGTGTTGAAGGGCACTGCTAGTACTGAGGAACTGCAATGCAACCAGGCATTTTAGAAAATAGAGGAGACAATAGTGGCCCCAGGAGGTCTCCTGAAAATGCTCAGAAATGAAGCTCAATGTGGTATGAAAAATATTTCACTTCCAGGGCAGTTTAAGTGGAGCAGCTCCTTTGGAAGGGAGGAAAGCTGCTCTGGGTCTTCCACATAACAAAACATGGGGCTGAGCTATGCAAGATCCTTACTATCAAAATACTTAATTCAGAACAAGTAGAAAAAGCCAAGCAGAGCCAGTGTGTATTTATGTTAAGACCTTTTCCCTCTAATCTAAAAAAAAAAAAAAAATCAAAAAAGAAGTCAGGAAGAATCACAGGTTCAGTTCAAAGCCATCCCGGAGCCATGAAGCCTGGAGAGTTGCCAGGCAAACTGGCAGGAAGTCAGGCGGGCTTGTGATGGAAACTTGCCCTGTGTTTCATCGGAAGTTCATTCAAACAGAGATGCTTCTGCGAAACGTTTTGCTTATGACAAATCGGCATTCTCTGACAAAAACCTGTGCTGTTGGAACTCTCCAAGCCAGTGTTCCTTATGGCATAATCATTCCTTACGTAATAATAACAAAAAAACCCCCACACCAACCAACCAACCAACTGAAAAATCCAAAAAAAAGCCAAACAACCCTCCCCCCCAAAAAAACAAGACAAAAAAATCCCTGGCTATGTCATTGCTAATAATAATGGGCTACATTATACAGAGTTTTGTAAGTTACTCCTTAAAGGAGCAAATCTTAAAAATGAGACCTCAGGCATTTCAGTCTGATTTTTCACAAGTGCTGAAGGCTCAGATTTGTTACCCTACAATGTACACGAACATAAAAGTAATGGTGAGATTTTGGGTGAAGACAGAGCAATTTTATTATATCCATCATCTCTTCATTCTGGATAGCATTTTTCAGATATTACAGGCTGTTAGTTTTGAATTCCTCCTTGTTCCTACTGAATCCATTAGACAGAAAAATATGGATAATTTCTCTGGAGTACTCAGCTTACATAACAAGGGCATAACTCTCTCACTTTGAAATTACTAAGTTAAGCATTTAGAGAAAGAGAAATGTAGAAAACATATACACAACTTGGAATACTTGAATAGCTGAGAGCATTTTACTTTATAAAATAAAAAGACAACATGAGGGATATTTCTTCTTTTATGGGTTTGAATGATACTGAAAACCTCTTTGGTTCTAGAATCTCTTCCAAAGGAGTACCCAAAAGGCTGTAGGATAGGTCTGCATACAAACTGGGGACCTAGTCCTGCATACTCCTCATTTATCTGAGCACCAGAGCCAGACATGGGAGGCTCTGATTCAGATAGCTGTGAAATAAATTGCAAAGTACCCATTTAAATTAACCAGAAGTTTATAATGGCTGTATTTGTTTTTCATGTACCTTTGAAAGAAAACAGACATCAGCTGCTATTCAAATTTTCTTTCTTTGCCCTCGAGTTATGTGAACACAGAGCATAAGATTAAGACATTTCCAGCATGTAAATTCAATCATGTGAGAAGTCCAACTGATTTCAGCCAGTGGCTTCCTATTGAGTCAGCAAAGTTCTTATGCCTTCGTGTGGTTTTAAGATGACTACTCTCCCTGGTTGTGCCCGCACTGGCAGGTAGGTACATCAGGTGGGATGTCCTGTGGCCCTGGCCCCCAGCATACACCCTGGCTACGTCCGGGCTCTGGTATGGGACAAGACTGGTGTGACCACGAGTTCCCACATGCTATGCTTTCATTCCTGTGCCCAGAGCCAGTAAGAAGTGCAGTGTACTTTGTGACAGACTGCAGCCGGGCCGATTGAGGGGATGACTGGGGGGGGTATCGATGGTGCTGCATGGCCAAAAGCCCAGCTTCATGCCTAGTGTTACTCACATGCTGAAACTCTTTGGTAACTTGGAGTGGTACTGTATCGGCCTGGCTTGAATGAGACTTTCACAACTTCTCTAATGAACCTCTCAGTCTTTCAATAATGCAGCTATTTATAGGCTAGGTCTATACTGAATAGATTGCAGAAGCTGCACAAAAGCTCACAGTGTTTCAGCAATGAAGCTGTAGAGAGACATCGCAGCAGACCAAAACTACTTAGTATGGTTACACACAATCAATTATAATCTGCTATGTTTTGCATGATTAGACTCCCTGCTTAACTGAAAAGTTAATGACATCTTACTACATTTACAAAATTTTCTTAGAAGTGAAAGCTGTTTTTGTGAAGTACGTGAATTTTCAAGTCTTACTAAAGGCTAAGCCCTGCTCTTGCTCACAACCTCAAATTCTACGTGTAACATCACTGAAGTTTAACAGAATACCCCCAGTAATCAGTACAGAACTTGGACATAGAAACCATCACTAATCATCTAATCTTTCTCTTTTAAATTACTCTTTTTAGGCTTTAGCAAACATTTTGGGTCTTGTGGTCCCAGCATGTATCATAGGGCAAAAATATTAATTAAAGGATGATTAAAAAAATGTTTGATGAGTGCACTCATGTTCTTTTTAGCATCCAAGTCCATTGCATCTTAAATTTTTCTATTTGAGATGTGCGAGATGCAGGTAGTACAAAGCAGCAGGACCCTTTGCATATGGCTCACCTGAATCTTTCTTAGAAGAAATCAGAGAAAAGATTTTACTGCTTTGACCTTCCCAGACTTCTGTCTCTCTGACACTTGTTCATGAAGTCCCAATAAACAGCAGACTTAAATAAATATGCTTTGCTTACGAATGTTATGAATCTTTTTCTGAGTCTTCTGAGAGAATCAACACTTGATACAGGTGTTGGAATAAACAATGTAAGCCTTTGGCTTCCACCACTGTGGCCAGAAGAGGGTTCAGTGACACCCTTTAGCACAGAGACTCCCAGCTCTTGCTACTTTCTCTGGGTCCTAAGTGTTTATCTCTCTCAAAGGAGCAGGGATTTCCTCTGTGAATTAGGAGGAGGAAAAAAACTCAAGACAGAGATACTATTTCATTACAGTAAAAAGCACAAAAGGATGAAAAAGATAACCAAGGGTTGTCGTCTCTTCTGGCAACTGCTTCCTCTTCAGCAGCCCTGAATAAAAGCTGTCCCTCTGTTTTAGCCGTGTCTGTAAGGCCACAGGCCATAAAGGGACTTACAAACCTACTACTTGAAGCTGCAGAATTCTATATTTAGATGGCATTGAGACTCTCAGTATTTCTCCTCAGTCCACTCCTGCTTCTGCAAGTGCACTGAGCGCTCTGATGCTCAGGTCTTTGCTACAGGCATGGGAAAATCATATGACCCCAGTCACCAGCAGTCTTGGTACTCCCACTAATGCCAATGCTCCCAGGGGACTCTTGAACAGAGGATTCCTGCACTGGAGTAGATCATTGCTGCATCCTAAAGAGAGGAATTTTACATTCAGCCCTCCTCAGGTGAGTGACTTTTGAAGGATGAGGTTAGGCTAGGCACATGGATCCACATCAAAGTTCCTATTGCAGTGGACTTGTATGAGTAGCCTAGAAATTCCCAGGGATTCTTGAATAAAACTATTAAACTATCAAACAGCAGCTCTTCTGACCCTGACATACCCACATGGGTTTTTTCCACCTGTCTCATTAATTTTCGTTTCTGAACAGAGAGAAAATGAAGCGAGGCAAAGCAAAGACCTTAGCCGGATTGTGTAACTTCATGGCAGAAAATGTGTTAGTGAAAAGACAGTTTTTCTGCTTTAAGTTGTGTTTACAAATACACTAGTGGTACCTTGTCTAGCACTGCTGACTGTCATAAAAGGAAATAATTTGGAATGGATAACACATTTTGTCTAACATAAGGTTCCTCGGTGCTCATCAGTAAAATTTGACAACACCAATAAACAATAAAAGACCTTACTATCATATTATTAAGATGTTTAACTATAGGTACAATATTAAGTTATAAATATGCTCTGTAACAGATAATAAGTGCAGCTTGTCACTCGCTGATTAGTTTGAAACTCTTTAAAAGATTTAAAATTTTTGGTGAAATTGGTGAGGAGTGTACTCAGCACATTCTGCTAGCTGAGTCAATTGAAATTGCACCTGTTCTTGGATGCAAGTCATAACAAATGCAACCCACATACATTGTAAAGGAAAGGACTTGTATGCACTTTTTCCAATTAACATCTGCCTTTTGGCAAGTCATTAACCTATTTTCTCACAAAGAAACAGCTTCAATTGTATTATCCACCCGAAGCGTGCAAAAGTCCCTGAGGGGGTACTCTGACAAAAACACTCTGTTCCTGGATCCAATGCAAACATACATATTCATTAATTGTTTGGGGCAATCAGTATAGAATTTCTGATTCCTACAAGTCTTACAAGGTAAACAGGTTACATAAAGCTATGTCCCAGGAAACAGTCACATCCCAGCTGTGTATTCAATAGAAAAATCAAGAGTGATTATATGCTATGAAATGGCAATGAAAATAATTCAGCAACACTAATAAGACTTCTAGAAAGAAAAAAGAACATTGTTTACCCTAAAAATATGACCGCATATTTATTTATTTAAATAAATATAAATAAAGATGGGAAGTGGTATGTTTCAAATTCCTCATGCTACACAGATCTGCTCAGGACATCCAAAAATGGCAGTGAGAACCTATTCTACCACAATTTTTCCTCCCTGAAATTAATTTAATCAAAATTCAAAACTACAGGCTAAGTTTCTCACCATAAAGGTGATAATTAAACAATGAAATATTATGTTACACCTGTAAAAGCAAGAAACAACAATCCCCCAAAGACAAGGGAGTTGTTCAGATACATTCACGTCCAGGAACTGGTTTTCCAAAACCCTAAGTTTATAAAAAATATGTCAACAATAGTAAAAAGTGAATACTGAATAGTGAAGAGTTGTGGAGAATGTAGTGGTGTGTTTAAAAAAAAAAAGAAAAGTCAATTAAGAAATTAAACAACCTCCAAAAAAATAATAATAAAGAAAACCCAGAATACAGTTTGAGTTGTCAGGTTGGTCCATAAAGCACAATGGGTTATTGGCATAACTGATGTCTCTGTCTGATTTTCTCTTGGTATTTGAGAAACTATATTCAGATCAAAAGAAAAAGTGAAATGCTTTAAGGTATAGCATTGCAACATTTTGCCATTTGGTGTTCACCCCCACAGTTATACTTAGGAACCTCTAAATGTGCTCACAAAGGAAATACCTACTGCCATCCAAAACGAAAAACTGAGAAAAATACCTTTATTGCCTCAACATCATAATTTATGCACTAGCCAAGAAAAAATTCCATTAAACTCCACTAAATTTTGATGGGAATTACAAATAAAATTTAAGACACCGTAACAACTGGCATAATTTCTTTCAATTTGGAAGAGCATTTTTGGTTCAAAATGTCTGCAGAAGTGCATTGTAAAGAGTTGCTGAGTTACTGCATAGTGCTTTGACACTAAAGGAATTTGAAGTTGGGTTCCTCCAGAGACAGTCTCCCAGCAACGACAGCAGGAGAGGTTATTCCTGCTGCCACCTTCTCTCTCTCACCACACAAACCTTGGGGATCATTCACACACGGGTGGTTATTCTTTTTAATAAGTAATTGAGCCATTTCTGCAGTAGTTGGCCTAAATGCTGGAAGCAGTCTTTCTCCAACAGTCTGGCCTATTTACATTTACTATCAGAGGCATAATTTAAGTTTCAGGAAAGCTGTACTACATCAGGTACAGGGTTCAGCTTGTTTAGAATACACATGGGTTCTCAGTACTTCACTGCAGACATAGATACAATACAGTGTATTGTATCTATACAATATGCATATATAATTTTCATAATTTATAGACCCATGAAATTATTTTTCCCCATGGGGCAAAAGAACAACCAAGGCTAAATAGCAGTAATTTTCTTCTAGTTTTATAATTCAAATTAGTCAAGTCACCAGTTATTTGACAGAGTACAAACCCCAAAATAAGTGTTTCTGAGAGTTCAACCAGCCTCTTCAGGTGTTTTTAAAGGAAGCTTTTCTATTCTGTAACTTTATTTGAAATTATATGGATCAAGAGAACAAGATAACTAGCCCACATCAGTGTTTCTTTAAAAGAAACGTCATGTTTGCTGTTTGTGGCTGTGTTTTAGGAGAGCCATCATAGCTTGAGGAAAATATATCTGTCCTGTTCTCAACCAACCACGACTAGTTATACACAAATCACAAGTGTCATGCATGTTGAGTTCCAATATCAACAGACTGTCCGACTGAACGACAAGAATATGTCTTAATTTCGAACTGTTATGTTAGTTCACCAGATTCACAAACAGCAGAGAAATAAACTGGATTAAGTAGTGAATGCTCCAGAGAACAGGTACTGAAAAGGAAGAAAGAACAGTGATAGGAGCTAAGGCAGAAAAGAAAATTTCAGCAGAGATTTTATTAAAAAATACAGAAGTAAAACAAATATCCAAATCTGGTTGATAAATAATCCAGAAAAACCTTAAAAAAAACCCCTCTACAGATTTAAAACATATATATAGTCCACTAAGAAAGAAAAAGAAACAAGCAAAAAAATTTAATAGCTACATGGTTTTGTGTCTTCTAATGGAGACAAGAACAGGAAAAGACTACAAGAGCATTTGCAAATGCAAAATGCAAAGTACATTTGATCTAAAAGACAGCATTTACATAACTGTGTGTTATATAGTATTATAAACAATTGCATAATCAAAGGTCAGGTTGAAATATATAAGATCATTCTTTCACAAAAAATCTGTGGCTAGAATGCTGCATAAAGATAATTGTACCCCAAATTTTTATAAGAAACTGCTTGTTTGCCATAAACAGTAGTACTTATGACTGAGCTGAAAATATGTAGCACCTGTTGGTAAAATTCAGAGTTTACCAAGAAAGTGAGGTGATGTCCGGCTATCTGAAGGTGGTTACTAAGAAAAAAAAGTTATACAAGAAAAATTGACTGCACATTTCTGTGGCGTGAACTGCAATAGTATTTTCACAGGGAGCTTCTGTACCTAAGCTGAACTCCATTGATGTTAATGAGGTTCAGCCTGGGAAATGAGCTTTATCTATATATTGGATTAAAATATCCCCCCCATTTAAACTGTCTCATTTTTCAACATATATGTGAAGGTGCAGAAATTGGATGGCTACCTAGGTTTGACTACGGATTTACAACAGGTGTTCTGCAATTGCCATTTAAAAAATAATACATAGACATAAGGAAATTAGATGTTTTCCATTAAAAAATAAACCTAAAATCATCTAAGATTTGCATTTTTATTAAAAATAAAACCCAAATCAACATACACTGAGAAGTCTTTCCTGACTTATATCTGCGTTCATAATGCATTACCTGATGGGGGACAACCATAGCATGCAAAGCTTGAGCATATGTGGACTTGCTTGTAGGGCAAGAATCTATTGTAGCTATGACCTAGATTTTTTAAGATTTTGTGTATGATTCAAATATATTCTTCAGAAGTATGAAGTTGATTTTGACTTTTCTAAATAGGAAAAATTACTTTTGATGGGAATGAGATAAGCAGAATGCATCAGTTTTGCAGCTGAATTCGCACAGATGCTTCAAAGTTTAAGTGACTGAATTTTCATATTTGTGACTAAAAGTTTTCATAGTACCTCTTCTTGCAATCATTACTAAAATGTTTAGAAGATATAGAATAACTCGCTATTTTTTGGGAAAATACTTGAGTATGTAACGGGACAAAGAAAACCTCTGGTATTTTTTGAGTTAGGTCTTATTTAATTTAGGTGTTTGAGTAATGTTGCCTTAGCACAAAGAATATTATTTTCACAACCCTTGCCCAAGTTTAAAAACCTGCATAGTGGACTTCCATAACAACTGCTATTCATCTAAAAATATGTAGTTAGTGGCTTAGTTACATTCAAAGATCTTGTTAGGTTGAAATAAGAGTCCTGTAACAGTCAATGTAAATGATTTTAGAAAATGTTACATTTTGATTGTGCTACACTTCATTAAATATATATGCAGAATATCTGCTTGCCACAACTGTTTAAAATTTTCTTTTTTTAATTTCTTCAGTTTTTATTACATTGATTTGATGTTTTTGCTTATAGTAAAATCCAATGCAGAAACATATTCACCAATATAGTTAATTTTCAGCTTTTATTTGTCCTGTCTTCCCTGAAGTAATACTTGCTGATCTTCTAAGCATTCTTTCAATTTATCTTCAGCTGAAGTCAGACGGTGTTCCAAGACTGAAACTGTCTGCATGAAGAGGACAGTAATTTCAACTGGTTTTCTATTACTCACACAGTATTATAAAAGTGTACAACATAATACCATAAGAAAAGTAATTTTAACTCAGTAGGGAAAAAAAAATATCATAAAATGGCTTCTCCTTAGCTATTCCACTATTTATAACTGTATTTAAAAATTATGGCTTGGTATCCACGGAGATTGTCTAAAGGTTTCTAATTGTTTCACAAAATATTTTCACAATTTTCACAAATTTCTCTGAGAGAGAGAAATACATACATGCATAATATAAATTACTCTGAAATACTATGTAAAAGTTGCATCCATATTTCAGTAGAAAAACAGTCATCACTGATGACCTCAAATGATTTTTTCCAAAAACCTAAAAGAAACTTTTAAGGTATCTCCAAAAAAAAAAGGAAGTGAGAAAAAAATATACTATTAAAAGGCATTCTCTAAGAGATATTTTCATCAGAAAAGGTAGTTTTTTGGACGCAGGCTGACAGTTTCTTTTTAATCCAATTTAGCACACAAATAATTTTCAACTGATGACTCCATACTTCCAAAAACCTATTTTTTCAATTAACATATGTATTGCAAAAGAACACAAAACAAAAAAAACCTCTTAGCTGCTCTCTTTTTAGTTGGTTTAATGTTAATATATTACAGACTACAGAGTAATATCTTAAAACATGGGCTGACTAAATCTGTCATTACTAAAAAGTATTGAGCATTTGCAAACAAGTGACTCAGAGTCACTGAGACTAGTATTTGTGCAGTTTCACTGACACTAGGAATTATTCCACTGCTTAGATTCCTACCTAAGCCAACACCTTGAGCACTACGTTTGAAAAGGGATTTAATGGTACATTGGTAATTTATTTTGTTCATCCCCTGCTAGTACATGATTGTTCAGGTTGGAATCTGACAATGTCTGCTAAATAACTGGCTTCTGACAAATCTATGCTAGATTTCACTACTGAAAAATAGTGATTCTGTCCCTTCAGAGTTAAAAGTGCAACAATCTTTATGATTATGTATCAGGAAGCTTTCACTTTAGCAAACACAATACATGCGATCAATATTTGCTGAAAGGAAAACACCCAAACAGTCAGTTGACTATATAACTGTTCAAAATAACCTCACAGTCTTTACTGTTCTGATTTATTAACACAGTTCCTGGGGTTTTTTGCCCATTGACAGCATTGTCATTTTCCACTGCAAGTGTTATCTGTTATTGCATACTTACTAGAGTTAACACATCCAGCTGTCCCACAATGTGCTCCAAAGCACTGTCCAGGGAGGGGGAGATGCCTGTTTGCTTCTCCTCATTATGCACAGCTGATCTGCTCTCATTCTCTGATTTCCTTTTTGAACTTCTTGCCAAGACTGAAGCAGGGGGCCGGTGCAGCGCTTCAGTTTTGCCATCACCCTTTAACACAGAAACACCATTTGAAGATTCAGCTGGTTTTATCCTCATTTAAGTAGAATCATCCAATAAGATAGGTAGAAAAGTCTGGCTTTTAATTTAAAAAAAACAAACATCTATTTACACATATATGCACACACACAAGGGCCTTCAGATTTGCTTTTTGTACAAGGTCCAATTCATAACACTTCAATTTGCTCTGACCTAAGAGAGAATTCCAGCTGTGATGGATGAGGCAATAAGGGTAATTTCAGCAGTCTTTAGGTACATATTTCAGGTACATATGATTGAGGAACTACATGCTGTACCACTCGTGTTTGAATTAAAGCTCAAATTAATATAATTGCTGAGGGGTGTCTTCTTCAAAAAGATAGGTTGACAAAGGAATTCACTCAGAGCAGTCATATGGATGAAAAATTCGTATGTGATTAGAAGATCACAAGGGTTCCTTCCAACTTCACAGTATGAAACCTTTGTTTAGTTTGAATTAACCTCTTACTTCAGCATAAAAGGTAGTTTTTAGTTGTTTATTCAGTGACATTACTTGTTGAGAAACTGATTCCTTCAGAAAATGGGAGAAGGAAACAACAGAAAAGACCCACACAATGTAAAGTTGAGAGAAATAACTTTGATGTATAAACATTGCTCCAGGGTGACAGAGCATGAACTTTCCAATCACTTTGGTTTTGTCTGTGCCTTGAAGTTCTTAATGGTATTTTTGAGTCATAAAAGATTAAATCATCACTAATTCATTAGAAGCTCCCTCACAACAACTTTACTTGATTTATTAATGACTTTCTGAGACTTCTTCGAAAACTTCTTCTACCTTCAGATAATTTTAGTTTATTTTTACACTGAAGTAAATTGAGGTAGTTAATATTTATTTCTAATTATATTACAAATATCCACATTTACAAAATAAACCTTTTAAATGCTTCTTCCCTCATCACTTTGGGCTTCCCTCAACAGATCCAGACTGCAACCATCACTTTGACAAGACTGGGACTCTCACCACCAGGGAGATCACAGGAAGAGGATCAACAGGATGATCAGAATCCATGGAGTGGTGATATTTTTTCTACTTAATCTGTCTCTCTGTCACTCTCTTTCTCTCCCTCAAATCTCTGTTTTCATCTCTTTCCATCTCTCTTTACCTCACATTTACTGTACTAAATAAAATCTGTACTATTGACTCTGGTATATGGTCTTGTTTGCACCTTAATTTGGGCAGAGACATCTCTCTAATAAGAACCTGATCATACCAATGTCAATGAGAAAAAGCAAAGCAAGAGACAAGTTGTACCCACCATCTACCTGGAATGGCTTTTTGTTCTACTTGCAGAGCACCAGAGCAAACCACAAATGCCACAAACAAGAGTTAGTAGAAGACCATGGGTCTAGGGTGGGGAACGGCTGAAAACAGAGACTGTGGTAAGAGGTAAAGAAGAGAGTCTTATCACCCTCTCTGGGTTAAAAGTTCCACTGCAGAGTTAAGTTCTGCAAGGACACATCTCAAGCCCCCAAGCAAGAACCCATGAAGTGCAGAGCATAGGGTTGATAGGGACAGGACTAGAGATACATCTACAAATACTTCAGACCTTAACTTACAACGCTACAAAACCACATGGAACCCTTCTCAAGGTTTGATAGCACCACGGTATTTTCTGGTATCACTTCCATTGATTTCAATATGAAGAAATAAACAGATAAAATAACAAGAAGATACCTCCAGTTTCCTTTCAGCTCTCCTTTCTGTGCTTAATAACTGATTTAGGCAAATGAACTAGGTATGTCAAATAATAAATGGTTGATGCAACTAATACTGAAATACATCAGTGATGTGCATTGACACTGGGTTGCATTAAAAAATAAAAAAGCGTGCTAGACATCAAACTACAGATTTCAAACATTAATCATCCAAGGTTGTTCCACAAAATGCTGGAATGGTTATAACATTTGCACTGGACTACAGAGAACTGGCCTTGTTAGTCCAAGTCTACTTAAACTCATGACTCATAGAGCAATGCCTTGTCAGCCAGGTTGTTGCCTTTTAAAAGCATGAAACTGTGGAAAAAAGGGTACTCTCTCCAGCCATGCTGTTCAAGTTTTGTCACTGGTCAACAGAAAGCTTTACTTCAATGGTTAGAATGCTCAGTCAGGAGCAAGTAAGTCCTGCTCTTGTGAGAGGGCTTTATATTTTATATACATAAGGGGATAAAATAAATAAAAACTCCATAGGAGAAAGGATATGAAACCAGAAGCTTCCCACTCCTAACTAGATGGTTTAATTACATCTTTCTCTCCAATACCATGAATTTAATTTTCTTCTCAATATGAAAAATTTTGTTATGTCAACTTCAAATTACTCCAAAGAGTTGTATACTGTGGAGTCACTTGTTAGCACAAAATGAAATAGAATACAACTGGCTTGATTTTTGGACAAGGTAGGCAGAGAATGAATTTCTGATTTAATTTTATTTTGCTTTAGCCCCTGTGTTGTGTGGGTAAGATCCAGGTTGGAAAACAAGTCTTCCCAGACACCAGTGTAAATAAACTCATTGTAAATAAACCTAGTATCATTTGTCTAACGTTAACAAAGCTACTTACAGGAATGTTTTGGGAAGTACATTCATTTTCTTGCCTTTGAATGATACAAGTAACTAATTATCACAGTCAAAACAGATGTAACTTGAAGTAAACTTCAACTGATACTCTCTGACTTTGCTTAAAGGCATTGTGCTTTGCAAATTCAGTGTACAAAGGATAATCTATCAATCTTCAAGTACTCAAAATTAATAAAAACAGCTTTAACATTCAATGGCACTTAAATTTAAAAATTGTTGATATTTGAAGTATTATGATTTAAAATTAATTTAAATGAATGGAGCAGGAGAGGAAAACAATTTGAGGTTATTAGACTGCCAAGTTCTAAAAACACTTCTACTCTGAGGCTGGTCTGTCTCAGTTTCTTTTCAAACAACATTGCTGCACTCATAATGAAAATAGAGATTTCAGCTTAAGCTCCCACAAAGTGATTACAAATTTTGCTCTTAAACCCAACCTAAACAGATTCTTCCAGCTCAAGGAGGAAAGCTGTCAATTCAGTAAACAGAGGAAATGCTAAGCTAGTAAAAATCTCACCAAACACTTTTTTCTTACAGTAAAATTGATCCAAAATTCAATGTATTGGACAAATAGGCTGTAAAAGAATGCTTTGTATCTTGGTAAACTGCCACTAACATTGCAAGTCAGAGTAGTAGAAAAGTCTTCTTGTAAAAGTCGTCTTGAGATTCTTCTGTTACATTCTCAAAGACTTATGAGCAGTATGCAACATGAAAATACTTACAGAAGTAAGACAAAGACCTTGATGTTTGTCAAAACTCAAAGTATCAAACACAGACAAGCAAATAATGAACTGAATTCTAAACTTTCAAAATTTGTAAGAGGGAAATGAAATGAGACCACTTCAAATTTTCAACTTATCTAACTTGTGTCCAAACAGAGTTCCTTTACATTTGGATACCAATCAGTTCACATCCAACACTTTCATTCAGCATAATATTTCATTTTTAAAAAGTTCTTTTTATAGAAAGTTTTTTCTATCCACAGCCTATTCACATGAAGTGTTTTAAGAACTAGATATTGCCTTTCTTTCAAATACCCCCCTTTACTTTAAATACTTTGAATACAATTCATAAACAACAATTCTATATGGTGCCAGCAATGTAGTAAAAAGTCTCATAATTCAAAAAAAATAAACTATTCTGAGAGACATCAGAACTATAGCTTATTTTGAGAGAATAAATTTTTATAAGGCAATCAATTTTAAATTGTTACTTCTGAGCAAAGCTAAGAAGAAAATTAAAATGTGCACAGTCTTTCCACTCACAGCCCGTTAGTAATAACATGAAATCACATTTGGGCAACTTCATGCAAGTTACAAATAAGGAGAAGGAACAGATTTAATAAATCAATAGGAAGTCATTACCATGACATTACCAGCGGATGTTCAGCAGAAAATTAAATTTAGCTTATAAATGATGTCACAAACAGCAAGTCATAATTGCTCATATTTGTTTTCTGTCAAGCAAAATAGCCAAAACTCTGTGGGTGGTACTTGATCAATTTGTGAAAAATCCTTACACATAACCTTATCACCTCTGCCTGTTCCCAAATGTTTTCCCATGAAACATTCACAGAGCAGATAGAAATAAACACTGCATCCCAGTCTCCCTTTGCTTCATGACGGTTAAGAATAGAATCTGAGTAAATTGCATCCATTTACATAAAGATGCCTGAGCAGTTTTATTTATAGAGATAAAAAATTCCCGCAAGTGAAAAAAAAAATAAAATAAAAGCCTCTGTCACTCAATTGGATATCAACAGTCTTCAATCTTGTAAGAGCTACAAATTTGGAAAATACAGACAACAGCTTCCAAAAGCATATCTAAATGATCTCATAATTAAGATGGGCTTATATGAAAAAGTGACATTGGTAAGCTTCCAAATGAATCACAAAAACTGGCGTGGTCTACTTTTTAAAAATAATCTTTTAAATTGTGAACACATGGTACATTTGTCTACCAATACTGAAACATTTCTGATACTGTGATTAAAACAACTAAAAACAATTAGTCATCAGTAGGGCATGAAGCTCAAATAGACCAAAGAGCAAAGGCATAACAGAGTAGTCTCCCACCTTATCAGACCTTGATTTCCTGTGTCTTTTGGTTATTAGAAATCATGGGAAGTTTCTCAGAAGTAATAGTACTATCATTATCACTGCTTTTTTCCTCCTCTTGTGAACCTCCCCTCGAGCAAAAATGGTTCACTGTGGATATGCTAAATTTAACTGTTCGGGATTTGGTTTTTTCTCTGTTTTTGCTTGTTTGTTTGTTTTATTGTTGTTTTTGTAGGCCATAATTATTCACAGATCACGTCTATGGCTCTGAAATTATTTTTTTCAGTCAATGAGTGGCTCACATAAAACAGAGTCTCTGGCCTATTAGGTTAACAGTAAATACATTAAACCACTATTTGTTTCATCAGTTCCCTGCTGAAGAAAACCTCCCTGTAGTTTCAGCTAATGACAGCACTCTTCATTTCTTCTCCTCTTGCATGCATATTAATCAGCACAGCAACAACCTGCCAGGTGCCAACTGTGGTTTTCTGCTCCTGCTATCTGATGAGGTAGTTCTGGTATCATTTATTTGTAAACTTTAATTGAAGTTTTGCATTCAAGCAGTAAAATACAGATAAACTACTTGGTGCATCTAAAACAAAGTTCTACTAAGCATTCCTAGCTTGAGCAGTCCTCTTTCAGAACTTGTAATATGGAATTTTGCACCTAATTAAAAGTCTTTCGTGTCATCTTATGCACCTGAGTCTTCTCCAGCTCTTAAAAGAATGCCTAAGTTAAACCCAAAAATTTAAAGCACTTACTGTAAGTGCATCACATCCAATCTGACTCGGAAATACCATGAGGCACCACTGAAGGTAGCACACCCTTCAGTTTAGAACCTGATCACCAGGAGTGGTATCAGGATACAAACTCACAGCCAACAAACCAAGCCAGACTATCAGATTGTAGTCTTTAGCAAAACAGGCATTTTCACCTAAAAGGGAATAGCACTTCAAGGCTTGAAAACAACAAATTCAGCCTGACGCTAACTGAATTTATAGAGGCCACAAGGCCAGTACAGTACAATGAAAACTAGTTGCTAACTTTGGTGGGGGTTTTTATATTATTATCTGTACAAAACTGACTGAAATCCTGATACACTTACAGTTATGGTCTGATTAATCAGATTTATTTATTTATTTCTATCAGGATTTAGCATTGCTGTGATGGCATGAAATAATAAACTCTTCTGTCCACAGGCATATCTCACGATATCCTGAAGTTTTATGCAAAGAAATTATATCATACTTTACAACAGTTCTTTCATACGTATAATGAGAAACTGGCTACATGGTTTTCTTACGTCAGTTTTTTCCCAGAGTGCTGCTCACAGTCTGAGAAAACACTGTAAAAGAGAGTACATTCAATGCACTTATCATTTTGCAAATCCACATATAAAGAATTTAGTACAGAACAAAAATATTTTCTCCATATTCCATTCATTTCAAGAAAACACAGAAAAAGAACCAAAAATAACCCTTGTTTGCTCCAAGTAATATGGAAAATATATCTATTTCCCTAATAAAAACTCACAGAAGTGCACAAATATTTGAGTGCATCCAGTTAGAAATAAATAATATTTCTGAAATTTTTTTCTAAACTCTCAGATCATCAGTAATAAGCTTTACTTAAAACTAGGTAATTTTCTCTTTTTAGTTTGCTCATTGATGTTAATTTCTACCAATAATACTTCCTTGCCTCAGTTTAAGCTTTTAGAAAAAACTAAAGATTTCCCCCCACAAAACAAGCAATACTACCAAAAAATTAATAATTGATAATTCAAAACAAAACAAAACCCAAACAAACAAACAAAAGACCCAAACCAAAGCATGTCATGAACATACAACACAAACTAGACAGATATCATTGGAGGTTCAATTGCCAAAGGTAAGAATCCCCTGCCAGGAAGTCAATTCTAAATTAACAGTTCAGTAAGACCATATTCAAACACCTTTGTAAATTATAAAATTTCTTGCACCAGAGGCACTAAAAAATAGCAATACAGCCTATGGAAAAAAAGCAAAGTAAGGTAATAAATTACTTTCAGTATATCTTCAGCCTCAGCAAGAAGCTTTGCAAAGCAAAGGACAAATAACATGAAACTATAGAAGCATTTCCACTACTTACAATTACAAAATAAAGTAGCCAGTTTTAATTTAGGCAAATTACTTTGGACTGCATATGTCCATACCCAAGGGAACATCTTATAGCTGAAATCAATGTGAAAGTTTCAAGTGATGGCTTCTTTTTACCCATATAGAGTCCTAATAAAAAATTATATTACACACTCTTCTTGAACTTCTTACCCATTCTAGGACAGGGAAAAGCTAAGGGAGGGCAGGAGGAATACTTGTAATAGAAGCTGGAAACATAATGAAACACTTACTAGAAATGAAGTAATGATAGAAAATTAAAAACTCCATTAAGGCAAGGCCTCCTTTCTACTACTATAAATAGAATATTTTGCTATATTTTATATTACAAATGTTAATAAATAAAAACAGAAGTAAAAACAAACAAAAAAACCAACAACAACAACAACAAAGAAACCCCACCACCTTAGGACTTTTCCAGTATGTTGGTAAACTCCCTATACTTCAAGTAGCAGATTGTGGAGGTTCACAGAGGGCATCGACTACATGGGAGGAAGGAGGTAGGGTTAACTTGAGAGTGTGAAGGAGGGTACAGCATCCTCACCAGGAACATATCTACTCAGAGAAATGACAGCCATTCTTCTGGATTGCTTGCTCATAACTCTTTTCTGTCCTCTTCCCCCACTTAAGAAACTGACTTAAAGTCTTTAGACCAATCACTAGCTAAATAAATCTAACTGAACTTTGCAAAGAAACAATACCTGGTAACAACACAATTTATTGTACAGAGTCTTCAATTATATATAAGGGACAGCTCTTCATCTATCTCATTCAAATGCCTGGCAAAGTCACCTAGTATATCCATACTCCAAATGATATTACAATGAAGTTCAACAAACCCGGAGGAAATTCTCATTCTTGAAGGTATGTTTACTCCTAAGAAAAAAATAGAACAAAATCACATACTTTATAATATTGATTTCTCCTAGATAAGTGTCTCATAGTTAATCTGTTGGGACAAAACTAACCTTGAAAAACTTATGCTGTATGTAAATTATAAGAGTTAAAGGAACATACTTCTGTCTTAAACCCCACCTCTCAATAAAGATGAACAAAAAGTTACTGAGGACAAAATCCTGAAGAGACAAGACACTTGCCAGGACAAGAAGAACTGAACAATGTGAGTAATATTCTCCCAAGCTGTGCAGAAAGCTGAGAAGGGCTGCAGTCCCTGCACTCCAGTCTGCACAGACCAGGGGTCTGGTGCTTCACAAAGGTGGGAGGCTGATGCTGGGTAGGCCCAGCCCAGAGCTGCCTGTGCTCCAGAGCCTCCCTCGATGCACTGACAGGTCCTACATCAGCAGAGCCCTCTGCTGTAGAAGGAGCACACAGGAGCTGTTCCCCAAACCATCCATAACTGTATACTCATATACGTACCTACACACAATTTACTTTCAAAGTTATAGGCAAAGCTAACAGAAAGTCCCTTCTGCCAGCACAGCTGCGCCTGTACCAATGGTTTCTGTCAGGATAACAAAGTCAGTGTTATAGTATGAATTTTCTTTTTTTTGGACTTCATAACAACATAACAAAAGTTTATTGCATAGACAAACCTAGATTGCCTCCTGTTAGGGGATGCTGTGAGCTGTGATCTGGCAGCTTTGACTTCCCTTCAGAGCCAGGCTAACAACAGGCAAGTATACTACTTGACCAGGTGGCTATCCTGCTAACAATACCATTGGTTTTTTATTCCTTTTGCTTCTATGGAGCAAACAATCTCCTCCAATTCAAATTATTTACAAGAAAATACCAAAGAATAAAAAGTATTAGAATTTAAGTTAGCAATCCAGCGTATTGGAGTCCAAAGTTAAATCCAACACCAGCACAACTGTTTGAAGACTTTGCCAAAGAAACAGATGCTACTATTAGGGAAAGAAAAAAAGAAAGCCCAATATTTCATAGCTTGGAACTGAAATCCCGTGACTACAGCCATGAATAAAATATTTTACTACATAATAGTCTGTAATAGAGTACTCTATGTAATACAGGAAACACTCAGCATTTGACCAAGGTTTTTGCTAATAAAGAGTTACACCTATAAGGGATGATGAAGGTTTCAAGAGGACATCAAATACTGTAATAATAGTGTCACAAAAAACTCCCATAAGGATAAAATGAAGCTTCAAAATTTTCACTGAAAAGTCAAATTTATTTACTTTTATCAGGCTTCATATAATACTTGGATAAAGTAGTAAAAGGCTACAATAAGCTATTTCAGTGCTCAGCATTAGTAATATGCTGAAGGTTTGGACAAGCTGTCCAATCTGTCCAGGTGAAAACAATACTCAGTGCTGCTGATCTTTGTTCAGAGCTGGGATTTTTAAAAATTGCTTTAATAGCATCAGCATAACTTTGTACTTAAGTCAGTTGAGTTTTACAATTTACTGTGACAGGAATCAAACTAGGGAACTGTAGAAACTGAGAAATTTGAGAATTGCATACAAATAGCCAAGAAATGTTACCTTCAGAGTGGTCTGATATGCCTGTTACACTCTTGAAAAATAATTTATTTTAATTAGCATTCTATTACAAACTTCAGTCAAAATACACACATAATTCAGCACCAATTAAAATGCTAAATGTGTTGGCACATAAGACTGGTAGATAGGTTCTGCCTGGCTGTATTAAATAAGGAATTCAACAACGATAAAAATTACAGTTAAAGCATTAAGGTTGCCAATTTTGAAATGGTTCATAATTTTCTCCCCCTGTTGCGCTGTGACAGTTGGAACTTTGAGGAAACCAAAATAAACATCTTACTGATTTAGGAATATGATCTGTATTTCTGCCAGTCCATTAAAATCAGAATTATATATAAAAAAATAAAAAACTAAAAACCTCTCTGTGATTAGCTGAGAGAGAGTTTCATTGCTCAAGCTACCAGGATCTAAAGATTTATATTCTCTCTGACACCTGATATTTGTATTTTAGCCAATTTCTTCTTACCTCAAGTGACAAATATTAACAAACCACTGGAGGTGACTAACTGTCAGCATGGGATAAATGGCAACACCGCTCTGATGGAATTTGGGTGGTCAGGGCAGGAGGAAAGACAGGGATGGTGGCTGACTCAGAGTTACAATTTCAAGAACATTTGGTATTCTTAAATTTCACAGGAACACACTAGTAGAAGAGGTCTTGATCACTGAATCTGATCCTCAGGGACAAAGAGGAATTTGCATCTACACCATTCTCATTGAACAAGCTCTTATTTTGGAACTGACAACACCTCCCATGGTGAATTTCTTCTATTATTGTTTAAATTTTAATGACAAATGTCCACAAATACAGACAAAACCTAGTTTATACAGATTATGTTCTAGTCAAGTGAAAGGATAAAACCTTCCCATTTATGCATCAACAGATGCTCTTAATATCACAGTGATTGCATCTACAATCCTGTTGACTTTTGTTAAAATAAATATGGATAGATAGATAAATAACAGAAGTAGTCAGCTAAAATGTTAGTCTTTGTTCTTCATTTCTGCAAATTATGCTGGGAGAAAATCCCTTTTTCCCTTAGTTTTTTATGTGAGAACATCTTCATATTGTTAGTGATGTGATACAACTGGTTGTTTTGCAGTCAGCTTTCATTCCTGTCAACCCAAAAGAAGGTGGTGAGGGGGAAATCTAGTACAAAATCCTGCCTCTCTCAGCAGCAAAGTGTTACAAGGCCAACAACTTGAGGAAGCCCTGTCTCGTGATTCTTTTAGAATTCCTTTGCCACTGAGCTGCAGAGCAGCAGTTGGCGAACACAGCTGAAGGAGAACAACCTGGTCTAGTGTCCAATAACAATTCAAAACTTCATGTTCCAGATCCAATTGCTGTCACACCTTTTTACTCTTTCTTGAAACAAGAGAAAACTCCACTTACATGTTCCATTCTCTTTACTGATACTTATGTGACCAGAAAAGCTGAGGTACAAGCAGACATATAACTCAAAATATACAAGAGCGATGCTTGCTCCTTCATTCAGCAAGGTGCAGTACCTCTTGCACAGAAGAGGTTCTGCAGAAAAGGTTCACTGTGGACTGCCACATCTCTCTATTTAATGTAGAAAAGTAGAAAATAATAATGTAATTTATGACTTTTAAAAAATAGAGCATAACGTCTCATAGGGCAGTAAAAAAAGGATATATACACAAAGAAATATCTCCTTAGACTATAAGGCTATACATAAAAGGTTATATATTATTTTTATATGTATTATATATATATATCTAAATTTTTTCTATGTGTGTAATAAATTACAGCTCTGTCCCCTATAATATGAAAAGTTCACAAACTCTCTCTCTGTGTATATATATATATATATAAGGAAAATGGAAAACACTAAATAAAGGGTTTGCCACTTGAAGATAAATACTAAATTTCACTGGTCACAGTGCATTACTTTAGTAATATATCCATCCAGATGTAACTCTTCTGCATACATTCCATATTTAATTATGTTTT
Organism: Corapipo altera; assembly: GCF_003945725.1. Lineage (NCBI taxonomy): Eukaryota > Metazoa > Chordata > Aves > Passeriformes > Pipridae > Corapipo > Corapipo altera. The sequence goes on along the minus strand of NW_020884873.1, from coordinate 24,287,465 downwards.
CTGCTACATTATTAGTACTTGTGGTCTGTTTGGCATTTTTTTGTTTGTTTTTAACAGCCACACAAAACATTGATTAACATTAGTATCCTCCATGTATTCAAAATGGGAAACATATGACAACACACACACACACACACATATATGTAAATATATATATATATCTATACTAAGTCATTGTTTAACTTATCTTCCTATTGGTCTAGCATACAAAACATGTCTTGGAATTCTATTTGTATTAGTGACATCCAAATCAAAACCATCACAATCTAAAACAACATTCAGTATCAATTGTCTTTATATAGGTCTATTAATTCAGCATATTCATGTATGAATGCTGTATGAAAGTCCTGACCAAAAAAACAAACGAATCTGCATCGCCAGCTATTTCTTTTTGATGTCAAGGAACATGGGTTAACGTGACTAATCACACTGGCAGACCAAACCAGGAGCATCAGTGTGTTACACAGACAGGACTGAAAGCCACAGTACATATACAACTTGGAGCTGAAGCACAAGGGTAGAACTTGCTCATGTCATTGTATCTAAATAAACTACCACATGTCCACCTTGTGGAAAGTCCTCTGGTTAGACTGGGACAAAGAGAAACAAGAAACTTTTATTCTATTCCTGCTTGCCATTTCTTTGGCATTGAGGTCTGAGCAGCAGAACAGAAATTTTAAGATTCTTAAAATTCACCATGAATTTCAAACTAAAGTCCTCCTGCTTTGTAATGATGATTAAAGTTGCAGTCTCTCTACATCTTTTATGTTCTTAGAAAAAAACTCCCTTATTCCTGTTAATATTATGATCTTTTTAAACTTCTGAAAGGAACATTACTTTGGTATTTTATTGCAGCAGCCTGGTGATAGCAAGAATCCATGGAACTGTGTGTCCATGCAAGGTACAAGAGGATGTATTATTTCCCATACTCTAGTGAAAACTCTCTAGAGAAGGTTCTCCCAGTCTTCTACGTCCCTGCATCTTAAGGAAAATAACTGATAATAATAATGGACAACACTAATATAAGTATTTTCTAGAGATCAATCAAGCTAAGTGTGTAACGCTTACAGATAAGATACTCCTGCTAAGGACGGCAGCTAAGATTTCAAAATATGCTTGTGCACCCCTGTGCTCATGCCCACAGGGCACTTTGTTGGAAAGAAAAGCACGTTTCTCTAAAGAGCTTGGTTGCATGGGTTATGGTTGGATAAGAGATATAACCGAATTGAAAGAAAGATATGTACGGATATAAATAATAAATACTTCACTAAAGTTTAATGAAGTCATTAACGAAACACTGCATTAAGTACTATCCGCTAGGGTACAGGTAAGAAATATAAACCCAGCTATGCTAAAAGACCTATAAAACAGAATATCATACTGTTACGTCCCCTTTGTCAATTCATTTCACTAAGGCTGACTGTACTTACAACAGCACAGAAGAGCTAAATGACAAATGATCAACTGTACAGTATCAGTGGTGAGAGACAGTGGTCTAGACAAGATGTGGAGATGCCACACTCAGTGGGATATGGAAGAATATACAACCTGACGCAGTGCTGCACTCCATACTTGATGTGAAAACGACAGTAAAACGGAAGCAGTTGGCACTATAATCCCAGATCAACAGCTGGCATTCCAGTCCTAAATGTCAAATTCCTGTTGGGGATTTAGAGACTTCACAGATAAAATCTACTGTTGCTTTTTCAACTGTAAAAGGTAGAATAATACAAATGACCATAAATTAGAAGTGATGAAACACAGCTGGTTTGGATAATTGAAGGTCTTAGCAAAAACTCCATAGTCCTTAGAATTAGGAGCAATAAAAAGGACATTTTAGCTCACTTTCTTAAGGAAACAATGCTGAGGCTATCATTTCTGTCTGCTTGTCCCCAGACCTCACTTACAGGTTTTGAACTTGTTGCAGATGTAAGAGGGTCTGGTGGAGGAAGAGAAATCCTAGAGGGAGCTGATTTCACATAAGGTCCCCGAGAACAGACTGCTGGCTAAAGGAGAGAAATCAGTAAGTAACGCCACGGGGAGAAAGGCTCTGGCGTAAGTTTGCACGCTATTGGAGACCAGAGATTGCATGAGAGAAATAGAACTTATAATTACTTCAAAGTCAGAGAAAAGTTTCAAATAAAACCTTACAGTCAGCTATGAAACAGATTTATAGGAAGCAAGGTAAACACAATTTCTATAACTCAAGGATTTTTTGTACTTTACAAATACCAGAAACAAAAGAAGCCCCAACAATGGCATACTTATTAGCTAGAGGCATTAAAGAAACATGCATAATTTTTTTACAGTGGTTAATGAAGTATTTTTATCTTCCATTTCAGAAGATAATAAATGTTGCAATTGTATTTCTGGCAAAGTACTTTCTATTCCAACTGTAGAAAAATACTATTAAACAATTTACACTGTATGTAAATACTTTTATATCCTGGATTACGCAGTTTGAACTCAATGGCTTTGAAATAACAAGTCAGGTAATGATACTGATTTTTAATACATCCTGTAAAAATGGAGAAAATACCAGGGTAGTGGGGAAGCTGAAATTCCATCAGTAATCAGAAAGGATAAACAGGATAATTGTGTGGTCACAGGTCAGAGTCACGTTGAGAACTGTGTCAGGGAAAAAAACCTGAAAAGTTGATTTGGGACACATATAGCAAGTATTTAAGGCCTAATGTCGAACAAGTCAGTATGGTTCGAGGAAAAAAAAATAAAAAGAAATTGTCTGTCAAACTGAAGACCTCTCTAGTGAAATATTTAGAAAACTGTTTCTGAAAAAAGTACCTTTTTTTTTTAAATCCATAATATGCATGCTATAATTTTGTTAACACATCTTAGGTTTTAATGTAGTATGAAGTCAATTATCTAGCTAGTGTTTCTTTAAAAATAGTTAAATCAGAAACTAACTGCAGAATTATGCTGGCTTTAGTGATTCCACTGATATCTGGTCTTGTTTTAGTGCCATAGAAAACATATCAGCAATCTGGAAAATCAAGTTTACAGGCAACACAAAAAGGCATCCTGAAAACCACTGACACAGTCAGGGTTACTTGGCAATCTGACTTCATTCAGCTGTCAAAATGCAACCTGATGTACTCATAGAAGACATCAGAGAAGAAGACACTACAGAGTAACACGCTATAAAAAGCAGAGGTGTTGAAAATATCTGCAATTACATAATATATAACTGAGCAAAATGATAAAACTTTGATGTGATCAGGTTATTGAGTGAAGAATTACAGTACCTTCTTATATGCAACTAGCTGAAACTACTAAGCAAATAGTACTGAACTGTTCCACTACACTAGTAAAAATTGCAAGTATGGACACCGAATTCCTGTCCTGTGAGTTATGTAAGAAATGAGGAAACACCTATAAGAATGAAACATGTCTTGGAAGAGTAATCTTTTCAGTGAGGAACATTTGATGTTGGTTTATCTTAGAACTGGTTAAGAATAAAATAATTCTTTTAAATCTCCATGGTAAGATTTGTATTTCTTTACAAATAATACGCAATAGTTAACTTGGAGTTGCACCACTATGCCTTTGGGTGAAGTATCTGACATGCAGTGTGGAACTTGCATCTTGGCGCTCAGGAAGTACAATCTCCATGCAGCTAGAACATGCCAGAAGATAGCATCTCTCTATCCCTACCTCCCTTCTTCACACCAACCCAAACTGCTACAACCAGAGTACCATACTGTGAGGGCATACAGAGAAAAAAAGAACAAAATCCAAATCAACCAACCAGCTTTTCAGAACAGTAATGCCATGTATCTTCACTGGTGGTGTCAGAGAGCTTCTCTTCTTTCTTTTTCCCCAAATGCTATTTATTGCAAAATGCATAAGGGCAATAGAATTCAGTGTCTCTTCCAGAAGACCCTAAGCACTAACCATAGACTGTTTCTCATTTGCTTTCCTCTGATGTCATATACTTTCAATTTTTACTTTACAATGCTTCTAATTCATGCAAAAGAATGGAGCTGCCTCCATTCAGCCTCTGCCTCTGATACCTGCTGTTAAGGTTACAGCCATGCAGACAGAAGAAAGCAAGCTGAATCCTCCTAGGCTGAAAAAACTCAAAACTGAATACAACACAACTACTGCCTGAACAAAAGGAAGTCATTACTACCACCTCATTTGTTCATATTTTTTCCATTGCATCTTAAGGAAGATGATGTTCAGCTGTGTCAAGCCTGTAACGCACCTGTATGTGTTACTGCACAATCACGCCGGATACGTGGCTCCACAGACATCATCCAATTCGGTCGGGTTACAGCCAGCGCTAATCTTCTCCTTAATCTCTAAATAATTTTTTCTCATTATTTCCTTTGTGCGCATATTCATGTTCAGATAGCTGAGCAGACCAGGGAATTGACTTGGATGGAATTAACCAAATACAGTTGTTAAGTTAAAATGACTTTAGCATTGTCCTACTTAATTTCTGACCCCAAAAGTGTTTTCATGGAAGATGCAAGCCAACATACTTCTAGAGTTTTTCTATATCAAACACCTATCTGATGAAGGAACATTTTTGCCCTTGTTGCTGAATTTTATTTGAAAAGTCTCAGTCTCTCAGTCCTATGTAATTTTTGAATCTGACTCAGTGTTTCCATTATCTCACATCAAGCAAGTAACTACCTTTCTTACTGCAAACTAGATTGTAATGCAGCATGGCTTCAAAGAGAGACGTGTTGTATTGGAACAACTGATATATTTGGAAAACACTCAAACAAGCTTTTAGGCAGAAAGCACCCTCTGGGTTTAGATATTACTGTACTCTAAGTGATAAACAGAATCTGCTAGCACTTGTTCAAGCATTGTCATTTAGGAAAAAATAAGAAAATATTTAACCAGTATTAAAGTGCTTGTTTTTGTAAAAAACTTGCATTAATAATTTTGAATAACACATGGGTTTTACATATATATAAATTTCATTTTATAGTCAAGTTTCTACCACATAGTTGCAAGCATGCTGTGCTCAACTTAGACTCCAGCAGCATTTAAGAACAAAGGATAATTCAAGGGCAGTAGTTTAGCTTTAATATCTTGTTTTCTGACATACTTCATCTGTAGCTCAGCTTTACTATGCTTTATTTCTTTATTATAAAGAAAAATAAAACCTTGAACCTTCTCTAAAAAAGTCATGCATTATGAACTAAACTAAGCATTACCTTGTTTCTTAGTAATACAAAATGTGCAATCTTGGAATTATTAAAGTCCTATGAACACTAAAAGTTCAAAACTTAACTTGTGTTACTGCATGAAAAAAAATTAAAACAGGTGCTTACAGGGTAACAGAGCTACTGAATTATTTCATTAACTTCCATTATGCTAAATGACTCAAAAATGGCATTTAGATCAGTACTAAATCATCATCTTGGTCAGCAGGAAACTTGTTACAGACTGACAATCCAAGTGACAGAAACGCTTTTTCACAAGTGCTAGAGTAGTAATTTCCTGTGTGAAAGGCTTGTTGCTGTTCCTGCATTCCTCAGGGGACACTTCTTCTCAGAGGATGTTACTCTTCCCCAGGAAGAGGAAGGAACCAGTTGTTATTGGATGTGTGGGCTGATAGCTGTTGGGCATTTTCTGCATGCCGCAGAATCAGCTGTGAGAACCACGAATACAGCTTAGATTTCCAGTCGGAGGAGAACACTGCTTGAGCAGACAAGGTCAGAATGTACACATAAAGTATCTCAGGAAACTGAAAGAGAAATAACACCTGAAACTTCCATCTCTTTAGTTCCCAGAAATGTGCTAATGTACTAAAAGAACAATATACAGACATGGATCAATCTGAAAAGCATTCCTGAAGCACTGCACTGTTGTCATGAGTAAGATCCTATATGAAGTAAAATTTTGCAAGCTCTGAAAAGGCAGTTACCTCACAAAAACTGTGTGTGTGTGTGTGTAATTTTTTCCTGTTAGGTTCCTCTCCTCAACTTCCTGTTCTATAGCAACCTAAGCTGTCTCCGTATGCGCTGTGACATTTTTACAGGGAGGGTCACCAGTAGCTAGTCCATGCCTATTCCAGTATCACCGAATTCAGGGTCACATTCCACTGGCTTTTTCTTAAGTTACAGCGATAATATATTATTCTAACTGCTTATTTCCAAAGTTCATTAAAAAACCAATCCAGCAACTATTTGATTCTAAAATTATTAGAGAGACAGAACAGTGACATACAAAAAACCAGTACAATCTTATAAGGTACATTTCATCAAGAAAGCAGGCTAAAAATAGTATAGGAAATATTCTTGCACTCTCTAGTGCCCAAATTCAGAATTCAGTCTCCAACGAAAACTTGACTTTCTCTCAAGCTCCAGTTCACTCAGAGAATATAATGAAGCCTATTAAGGAACATCAGGATATGTATTATTAGTTAATTATGTAGAGGCACAACATATTTCCTGCTCTCTCCTTGTAAACCAGCAATTACATGCTGTGTTGGAATAGCATCACTGCAAAATGCAAGGACCATTTGGATCATGCTCCTCTTTTATTACGTATGTTGAGTTCACCTTCAAGTATTTGATCTTTAAGCTTTATTTGATGTTAGTGGTATCAAAGATTGCTTTTAAGATTAAGTAAACAAATCTTTTTAAAAATGCCTGTGCCTCTACAGTGGCTCAAAATGCAAGTTCAGAAGTTCACTGTTCAACATACAAAACACTTCGTCTTTTTGGCACTTATGACAGAAGATGAGTCATTTTGTTCACATACACCATACCTTTTTTGGAAGGCTCTTTGCTGGGCAACAGATAAAGCTGAGCTGTCTCTACTGCCTCATGGTTGTTCCAGACGGATTAGGTGTAGCCTTTGGGAGGAATGGGAGACTTCTCTTCCCTGAGAGCAGCTGAACATGTTCAGCTGCACAGCTGTGGGGAGCAGGCAGCCTATCCTCCCCCACCAGTCCCACACACTGTACCTGCGTAGCACGCAAAGAGTAGAAAGGTCTGTCTAGAGTGTGCTGTAAGCCAAGATGACACTAAAAATTGCCTGTCTAAAAGCAAGATGGGACAGAGAGAAAGATTCATTTGGAAAGACACAAAAGCACAATTCTTATTTTTATTCTGCTGCACCAAATACTTCTGAGTTCCTCTATTTACAGTATTTATTCTATGTTTGTATAAGACTTCAAATGAAAGATTCAGAGCTGGTTTGAGAGTTTTCTGGTATGCTCATCTATGGAGAAGGTGCAGACCACTTGACCTCAAAACTTAGGAAACAGTGTGAAAAGATCCTGTTTCTCCAAATTTCATTCTGTTTTGTGATTGGGAGTTCAGGGAGGTGACAGTTTGTTCAAATATAGATTTACCGGTAACCAGAAGAATGGCAGCATATGAAAAAAATCCACAGCTATTAAGGTAGTGGCCTTTCTTATTTCTTTCTCTGGGAGCAAGGAACGTAAGGTGATGGAAGAGGCTGGGAACTGTCAATTTTTATCAAAGCCCCTTTGCCGCTGGGATCAATCCTCAATGCAGAGCTCATTCTAATTGGCAATTGAGTTCTGGATAAGGAACAAAACCAGGACATTTCTCTTTTTCTTCAATGGGAATGATTCCAGTCACCCTTTCAAAGGGAACAGTGCTGGAATTTTTCTTATGTAGAGAAAAATGTATGAATATTATGCAACTATCAGAGTTTACGTGAAAGGTTAAATGTCTGAGGTCCCAAGAAAACTTGATATCCATGGACTACAGAAAGCTGTTGGGCTTTCGGATGAACTATAGCAAGTAGTAAAGGCATCTACTCTGCACTGTGAAGTGACATATGGGTTTTGTTCTACTGGCTGTTCCCTTCTGAACTGGATTTGGGAGGAGACGATTTATGCATAAAATTGCTATTATTTCCTTTCTTCCTTTTCTCCTCCTCTTAATCTCACTGAAGACAGTTGGTGTTTATTTCCATGTAAGTCTGAAGCCAGGAAAGGATGTAAATCAGAATAAATTTGACATTGTATAATAAGGAGAATATTCAGCATTTTTAGCTTTTAAAAAATAGCATTTAAAATATAATTTCTATTGTCATCCTCTCCTACAGGATTCTGGAGTTGTCATGCAAGGAAGAGACATGCAATAAGTCATGCAATAAGTCATGCAAGGAAGAGACATTACTCCAAGATCTTTTCAAAGTAAGTTTCCATGAGGCAGAACAGTTAACTAAGTCTTCATGTATACAGAAATGGAAGAATAGATGCAAATTTTGCATTGATAATTGCTGTCTTTCCAAATATAGAGGGTATCTTTTAGGTTGTGGGGTTCTGTATTTAAAATAAACACAGAGAACAGTGTGTCAAAAAAACACTAAACCTGGAAATATATACTGCAAAAGCAACATGTACAGGACAAATGGAGAGTACAGATACTTCTACTTTTTGCATCAAGACACCTACTACAAATACAGTATATATAAATCTTTTATTCTAAAATTTGGTATGTTCTTTTTGATCCAAACAGAAACAATCCTTATCTTTCTTCACTCAGTAATTAATCCAGTCTTAACTTTGTAGAAGTTGTACTGTAAACAAAAAATAAGCATGTCATGTTTTCAGTGTTAAATAGCACTGGAAGAGAAAGAACAGCAAACATCTCCCAGCCAGCGCAGACATTCTGACTTCCAGATTACAGTACATTGCTTTGCTTCCTCCAAATCCTGTTTACATGATCAAGGTCAGGGGATGGAACATTAAAGAGCCTCTACAGTGACTTCCTGCTGCTGTCAGTAAAAACTACAGAGACACCATCAACTTTCCCTTGTTCCCAACAGCTTATCAGGGACTGGAGGTTACCAATGTATTGCCTTACAGAATTGAAAAAACCCAAACTCCCTCAAGACTAAAACTAAAATTGGAGGAGGAAACAGCCCCAAAGGGAAAGAAAACTTCCAATTTTTCCTTTTCAATGGCTCAGAAATTAAGCTTAAGTTGCTTGAAACACAAAGAAGGGGTGGGAGAGAGACAGTAATGCTTTCAGTCTTCAATGAAACAGAAAGGAGAAAGAAACACCACCCCCAGCCCCCAAACCTTGACTCCAGTTCAGTGAACATTTTCAGAGTGCAAAAGGCTAGAATACACATGATTTCTAGTAACTGCAACATATTAAGAGTCTTACCATAGGAGAAGTCAGGGCATTGCACAAATACTAGTTACCTAAGCATCCATGGCTCATTTTTACACTGGTTTCAGGAATACACAGGAGAAGTGAATAATTGAATCATCAAATTCAAAGCTATTTCCTAACCATAATAATATACAGGAGGTTCTTAATGCTTTTGTAATTGTAGCCCAAAAGAAAGCAACTCCATATGAAGATCACACTGAAGTTTTTCCACTGACACAACGACCACATTCCCTTCACTAAGTTTAAAAAGGCATTTGCATCAGTGTAAATCTGAGATGAAAAAAGGTTTTTTCATCATGTTCAGAAAGATTTGGCCTTAGAACTAATCTAGAACACAAGCTGAAAATATAAGCTGTTTACAATTCAGGTAGTTCAATAATTTAATTGTTTTCTAGCAAAATCTCTATGAGAACATTCGTATCTGCATATCTTAGTTTAATCTTTGAAGCAAGAAAATACAACTAAATTTAAAAAAACATGTAAGCAGGCATATCAAGTGGGGAAGCTGTGATGAATTGTTGGTTTTGATGAAGCAAGAAATTAAAATTCCTTAAAAAGAGGAGGAGGAGTGGGAGGAAGAGATAATACCAGTAATTTCTTCATACAGCTACAGCTCAAAAATATAAATGGACTGCTAAGAAAATATCTAAACATATATTTTAAATTCATAATAAAGAATCAAAAGTGTTAAATTTTTAAATACTTGTTTTACAAGTCTTCTCCAGGCGGACTATTGTAAAGAATAGATGACAGCGATACTTCACTGCACCTTAAATGTATGGAGTTGTGTGTCCTGTTTCGGTCTTCTTCATCCCAGATAGACATTGTCATCCTGGAGCAAGTCCAGTGGAGGGTGAACAAGATGGTGAAGGGGCTGGAACACACGATATACAAGCAGAGGCAGATAACCAGGTTTGTTCAACCTCAAGGAAGAAAGGATACATGGAGATCTTCCTGCCATCCCAAATATCTAATGGGTGGATAGAAAGAAGACAGATATAGATACTTATTAGAGGACCACTGTGAATTACAGGTAACAGACATGTTGGAAAATAGGATATTCTAGCTATATATTATGAAAAAAAAATATTGTCATCAATCAAACACTAGAGCAAGCTGCCCAGAAAGATGGTGGAATCTCCATTCTTGCACATTATTAACATATGAACCGGACAAGGTTTTTAAGAACTTGATCCAAGTTGGCCTTGCTTTAAGGGAAAGGTTAGATGAAAGGACTCCAGGCATCCCTCTCAATCTATACTACTCTATCATTTTCATTAATAAATCCTTACTGAAGGGAAGAAAAGTAATACCTTTTTGCTCTGTCACAAGTCATCTTAGGGGAAGTAATAGCATATTTCCCATAAAGCGGTAGGACAGGACATAATTCCAGCTGAAGAAAAGATTCTCAATAAGAAGAGCACTTTCTCTTATTTCCTGGATTGAGACGTATGGACATTTGCCTGCTTACTGGCAGAAATTTTGATAGCTATTCAATGAAACATTGCAAGGTTTTGCATAGGCTTCCAATCTTCCTGAAGACATCTCGGGGAGCTCAACAAAGAACTTACAAAAGCTTCAATGTCGTTACTTGTTCAAGAGAAACTGGGAGTCTTTAAATACTTCGAGACTATGATCTAATAAAGATTGTCTCTCTCTTCTTCAGTAGAAAAATTAAGTATGTTGATTAGCTACTTCCAGTGGTCTAGAGACTTGCTAATTTATTTTTAAAATCCTGCTGCATTACATGCATGATAAATACATTGAACAAGAACCCCTAAAGATATCTAAGTGTAGAGTGCCTTTTTCTCACTGCAAATATCAGAAGAGCAAAAGAACTCCTTAAGCTAGAGCAAAACACTTCAAAAAGAATAAGTAGGTATAGACAGAACATTTATAAATTAACCTGTCAACCTGATCAAAGGCTTTTAGTCATTTGAACAGTGTTCTTCTAGTAGAAGTAGGACCAAAAAGCCATAAACAGCTTTAAAATGGGTCTTGGCATGTTTGCTGGGAAAAAAAACCCTGCAGAATGATTGCCTTTGATAATCAGTAGAAAAAGAGCAACCCACTGGGGTTGAAATCAGAGAGAGGCATGAATTAGGGAAGATGATGAATTAGACTACTGTCTGGCAACCTCAAGTTAGAGAAGGATTAAAAAAATACACAAATAATGCACAAAAGCTATATCATTCAAGTGAGGACAAACTGTATCAAGAGGAAATCTGACAGTGAAGGTGTGATTGGATGAAATCCAGCATCTGTCCTTCCCCCTTGTTTCTTATGAAGAACATATCAAGCCTCTATAGATGGGGCCTCCATACATAAGAAAAATTGAACCAGCTTGAGATGAAAAGGTCCAAGTCACTGAGATTCGGAACCCTTTAGAAACAAGACACAGAGGTCTAGATGGCTGGTCTGGTTAAGAAACAGGTGATTATTCCACAAACAGTAGACACTGGTAATGCAGCAGACAGACATTGGACAGAAAGATGACACTAAAAGATGAGTTGGCATTAAAAAGCAGGGAGGACCAGGTAGGTTGGCAAAGTTGGAGAAAGTGTTAATGACTATGGGAGAGGAAGGATACTAGTGACAAGGAAAACATGCAAATGATTCCTGAATTTGTGTCAATAGTGGCGTGGAACAGGACAGTTGTCTTTAAGGCTGCAGTCCATGTAACAAAGACTCAGAAATGTTTCTAGATGGAAAAAGATGCAGAGGGTGATGTTGAAATGAAGAAAGGTGAGAATCAATGATGAACAGTAGATTAAGATATTGGGAAAAAAAAAAGGTAATGATTATTGACACAGTCAAAAGGCACGCATTTAGAAGTAACATTTTTATAATGAAGATTATAAAGCCAGATAGATAGCAGTCAAAACAATGTATCTATTTGGTCAACGTATTCCTACAATGAGTTCTGGTCAAAGTTTTGTAAATTGCTTTCATATTAAAAGAATTAATGGAGACTAAGTAATTGATGGATTTATAGTCATGTAATAAAGAATTATAGAATAACTATACATTTGAATTCTGTGATGAGCAGTTAATAATGAACAGAGTATTTAAAAGTGATAGGTAGTCAATAAATTATATGCACCACAATCCACTACCAGTCAAGCCTACTAGATGTCTGTAAGTCTACAAATTACTTTTGACATACATTATCTTAAAGAACCTCATGTCCATTGTGAAAACACAACAAAACAAATGCTAATTAAAATACATTAAATTATCACTTCTCAAATATAAATTATTATATGATTATTTGTTTTGAAGTAAAGGTTTGTCATCAACCTCTGTATCATAAAGAATTTTATATAGTACCTTCACAACATACCTTTCACAAAGCATTCATGACAAAACAGAACAGCAGAAACCACACCTGCTGCCTATTCATATGTATTAACCCTTCAACCACACAAACTCTTTTTACGGTAACTAAAATTACTTAAGATACAGTTTATACCTTCACAGGTCCAGATTCAGAGTTAAAAGAAAAATTCTCTTTTTAACCTAATTCTAGAACAGCGTGTCTTTTAGATTTCATACCAGGAGAGCATATTTCTCCTCCTACGAAACCACCGCTAAAACATTGCCTTCCTTTCCTCCCACGTGCCATACCAATGTCATACATACAGCTAACATTAGAAGGCTCTAATCATATAATTCTGTCTTAAAATGTCTTACTTTTTTTTCCTCCTAGAGAACAATTAAATGCCTTAAAAGGAAAAAGATTAAAGCAGCACTTCTGGAATTGCATCAGTGAGACAGTTATTTCCCATTATTTGCAGATAAAAACAGAGTTACAAAAAGTGTTTGAGAATAAACCACAAATTTTAACAGTAATATTTAGATGTAATTAGCATGGGCTTATAAATAGAATTTCTGTCTATATGGGGTAAAATTACAGTATAACATGAAAGCTTTGCTATTACACCATCTTCTGGTTAGGCTTGGGAACTGTGACAGAAAGCTTAAGTTGAGAATTTAGGATACTGAGCTCTGAGCACTCGACAATTGTTAAAAGAAATATTTTATTCATATGGACAGAAAGAGTACATTTCTGATAACAGCTATATCATATGTTGGGTTTTTTTTTAAAGCAACTTACCAGAGTACTGAAAGATGAAGAGGTTCTAATCTCTATGACAGGTGGATCAGGTGTTTGCATATCAGTTACATCATATGTAGGGTCAACCTGTTGAAAATGAATTATGCTATTATTTCAGCATCAGCAGAAAAAGGGAAATAAGAATGAAATTAAAAGTGAGCACACAGTTAACAATCCGGGTCAGTCAGTTCTCACATTCAGGTTCCTCAAGTCATCTACAACAAACAGACTGTTGACACGCTTACTTGTTGTGTCCCCACTTTGACTGCCAAAATGACTTGAAAAACACTGTTGTGGAAACCAGGTAGGAGATCACACTGAAATCTCTGATAAGTTAACTACCCAAATACAAATCACACTCTTACTGAAAATACAGGAAAAACTGTTTTATACTGAGACAATGTCAGAGGCTGATTGATCAGACATCTCATCACAACATCTGCAATTTTGCTTTTAATATCACAGTTGGACTACTTGCTTATTGTTGGTTATAGGACTTACTCTGTAGCTTTAGCAATATTTTACTAATGTCCTTTCCTGAAAGTGAAGCATTGACAAAATATCAGATAATATGAAGTCTGAGAAAGCTTCTGCTTTCATTTATCTTACAGTTTCACCTAAGGATCAGAATAACCTCCCTATAAAAAATTGTGCTATTTTCCCTACCATTATATTATCTAGGTGTATTACAGCCTAAGATGTTTGCCTTCACAGTATGACTTACAGAAGTACTATTCTCATTATTTTATAAACTGGCAAATTTCACAGAAAGACTAGATGACTTTAAAATTGTCAAGAAGCCTAATGTAATAATGAGAAATGGACTTTTTTCTTTTCAACTTTTTATCAGCTATCCAACAGTAGCCTTATCAGAAAGAGCATTAATTCCAAACAACCTACTGAAAGTGGAAAAAAATAAACAAAACCCTCAAAACTCACACTGGCCTAGTGACAGGGTTGTATTTTAGTCACTGAAAGTTTCTTAGATACAAGGGTCATTTTATTTTGCCTTTTCAAGAGGGAGATCCTATCATTTTACCTGAAGACTGTCAAAATTCTGTCTCAGCCAGAGCTGCTCCCTCAGTAACTGCTTCAGCGCTATTTCCATAAGTTAGAATCCCTGATGCTAGGGTCCACATGTTGGCATACAGACCCTTAGGTCAGAGACATGTTTGTTAAGTAGCCAGAACGCAATCTTAAATCCAGAATTAGTAGCCAGGGAAGGAGGGTAATAACATCTTGTAGTGCCTGAAGACTTTTCATTCAGTTTATTTGGATTTCCGTAAGTTACACGCAGAAATTTAGCTTAAAATTAATAGAAGCAAGATATTCCTCAGTAAGTGTAAGTGGAGGAAGAAGACAAACAAAGTTTACTAGTAAGCTAGAAGGTAAAGAAACATTTAAATACAGATATTATCAGATTATTGAAGGTGAGAGAGATTCTCACACTTTGCAGCACTTACAAATCAGAGATGACAAGCCTTCCTTAAGGGGAGATCTTAATTCTGTTTTTAAGTTTGTTCACTTTTCTGTCTAGCTTTTTCTTTCATTCAGTTTCAACAAGTATTCTTCATTCATGAACTCTTTTTTTCTGTCTTCAGATTATATTTGCATCAATCAAGAATGAGCAGGGACTCAGGGACAATCAAGAAAACCCATACTGCTACAGGGCCATCACAAGCTGCATACTTAAAATTCTCCCTCATTTGTAGATATTAGGATCTTCTCCCTCATATACAGATATTAGGATCAAGTCCTGCTTTCTTCCAATTTTCTCAAATAGATTTGGAAGAAATAAAGGGATAAAGGAGAATGAAAGCATCTTCTCAACAGAAATATGATCAAACATAGTCTCCTCTGAATATGGTATTGATTACCACTTTATCAGTGCTAAAGCAAAGAAGAGAGGAATCACAAATTTTACTTTCTTCCCCTCCATACATGACATGCCTATGGAGATTAAACAGGCAACTGTCCCAAAGAGCTTACATTTATTCAGTGCCCAGGGTCATTTGCTTCTGACATTCAGTCAGTCCTGCAATAAATATAATTAATGCATTATCAGAGTATCAATCCTACTACGAGCAGCTAAGACTAAAGCAGTTTTCTGACATGAATCATTTGGGTGCTGAAGAGAGGACAATGCATCTGCTGGATTCTGCAGAAGAGGGATAACAGGTGCCTACCACTTATCAATACTTTAATGTGGAGGAGCTACTGTAGTATTATTACTAATAGCTCTTGAAACATCCTCTTTGAGGTATCTCCTTCTTATATACATGGAAGATATTGTAGAATGAATTAAATGCTTTTCTTGATACAGGTTGCTAAATAAATATATGGTATTACTAAGTTAAGAAAATGTGGTCTTTATGTGGAAGTGTCATATCCTGGACTTGGAATGAAAGTTCCTCTTCATATAGTTCTGCTTACTGCTTTATCAGAGATAAGGGGACGATGAGGAGCACTGCAAACACTGACTAGGGGTGCAGGAACTATCATAAACAATATTTGAAAAAATTAAATATAAAACTATTAAGCAACTAGTCAGAGCATCTAAAAAGTGTCCAAGGAAATGAGCACGAAACCATGAAGGCTGTAGATGAACACTTTTTACAAATATTAGTGTTTAATATTGCACTAAAAATTAATGAGATAATGGAATGACTCTAAACGTGAAAGTTTCAAATTACTTGACATTTCCTAACAAGCTATAAAATAATCCTACCAAACATATTTGGAAAGATTTAACTTTAAGAAACAAGACAGAAAAACCAGAACACTAAAAAGCAAGGTAGGGAGAACTGTCATGTATTAAAGGTTTTCAATTTAAATTTAATTTAAATTTAATTTAAATGCTTTAATTACTTGGTAGACTGATACATAATAAGTAGATAATCATCTTTTAATATGATAATACAATTATCACATTTTGATCCATAGCACAAGAAAATATATCTGAAGGAAGGTTTCTATAAATCCTTCCAAGCATTCAAAAAATGAAGTCAATAAAATTAAAAGAGGAAGTTCTCACACAAAGTATTTCCTAGGAAAGTGATGTGAAATAGTCTCTCTAAACATACCAAGAGAAAATTAGCATTCAATTTCATTAAACACCGTTTTTGTTCTAGACTGGAGCCCTCAAGCCAAGCGAGCCATATATTCTTTTTCCTACTGCCACCTAGTGTATATTTGGATTTCCTTCATCTAGGAAAATATTTACAACTGAAATTACACCGGAGATTTTAAGATAAAACTAAATCAACAGAAGCTGTTTATGCTCAAGATATAAACTCCGTGTACCTTAATATTGTTCAAATCTCAAAGCTATGTTTTGAAAGGAAACTTTTTTCTACCTTCCATATATATATAGAGGTCTCTAGATTATAAAAGGTAAATTATGTACAAATATGACAAATTCATAAATAGAACTGTCACCTAGTGGAATGGATTTTTTAGTATTTTTCACTAAAACTGCATTACTGTTTAAACATACTGTTTTCAAATAACTCCAAAAGATCCTTATGTCAAAGAGATACAATGACTGGGATTTATCTCAGTTAAATTTAGACATACTGCTGGACATCTATATTTGAGCTGGTCACCCAAGATTACCTCTATGGTCAACAGAAAAAAAGTAGGTGCCTTCCGAGAACAAGTCATTTACTTACATTTCCAAATAGTCTGAATAATTGTAATAGTTATAAGGATTAAATCTCTACTTACTCAAATATTCAAGAAATCACATTGATCAGTGCAGTTGGAGAAGAGTTGTAAAGATTTATAAATCAAGAACAGGAAATTCAACACTTCATTAAAATTCAGGCTACTGCTGGTCTGAGGAGGAGGAGTTTTTGTAAAAGTTAATTATATGTCAAAAAAACGGTATGTAGAGAGAGAGAAAAAAAACTAGGGAAGGTGACTTAAATACTAACAGTTCCATGTATAGCTTGGAAGAGTGAACAACCAAAAGTTTTGAGAAAAGGTGAAAGTACACACTAGCTCCATGTTTCTGTCACTATCCTGAAGGCAAGACACCAGGTGATACCTGTAATTCTTAATGCCCTTATGCAAGCTGCTTTATTCAAAACAGCATTTCCAACAGGTGATGTGGGAAAACACTGTACTGTGTCTCTGATGCCAGCCAAAGAAACCATCGAAGTATAACTCAGGGTAATGCATTATAACACATCTCAAATGTCTAGATAACATTGTAGTGTCTTGTAGCAAACCTTAAATGGTCATCTATGCTTTTAAATATCCCATATCTGAACTGCCTCTTCTGCCTGCTTGTAATTCTTGCATATGTTACCAAGTCTCTTAGAAAACTGTTACTTCCGTTTAGTTAAGATCGATTATCTTACCCCATTCACAGAAATATGAAGAGAAAGGAAGAAAATAAAGAGAAAGGAAACAGTTCTGCATATTATCTGAGGTGCAGATACCAGGGAAAACTGTGTCATTACAATTGCTGTACTGTAGTGGAACAGATAACCCAAAAAGACTGGGGAATCTCCATCTTTCTTCAAGGCCTTCTAACTAGACACAGCTTACTTTATGTACCATTAACAAGAAGAACAGATGACCTCCAAAAGCTCATTCTGACACATCTGTGATTCAATCCCTCCTTTCCCGTATATATGAGAAACATGATGAGCCACTGAAAGATGAGGGTGGTATTGTGGTGGAAGTGTCTAATGTCAAAATTCTGTCTATTGCCTCAACCTTAGAAAGAGGTTGAGGTATTAAAAAAATAACAAATTTTAACCAAAGAAGGACAAATTTTTTTTTCTTATCCAGAGTACAGCATAGCACAGTGGGGCTAGACACGATGCTTTCTCTCATTTACAAGAGGAAATATTTAAGATGATGGAACACCGAAAAATTTCAAGCACAGTTAGTGCCACTAAAGTATATTACTGCTGGTAGTAACCTGATGCTAGTTTTGTCTGGATAAATTATGTTTCTGTCCAGTTGGTAAGGTCTATTCTTCCTCACCATAACAAATATCCCCTTAGTAGACAGGAGAGGCAATTAAAAAAACAGGAAAAGACATACGGAGAAACAGAACTTAGTAACTTCACCTTAACTTTGTCTAAATTGCTGTATTATTACATTAATTCTGAAAATTAGCTGTAGGAGAGATCCTAATCACTACTACTATAATATTTAATTTACATATATAAAAATATAGTACATTACAATAATATGAATTTTGTGGAACTATCAGACACTGTTTTGTCTTAAAGAATATAATATACTTCATGTTTATTTGAGAGAAAGATATTCTACTGACTGTGATGTTTTCTATTAACATCACTAACTGTGATGTTAATAGCAAACTAAACACAACAACCCTCTTCCTAAAATCCTGAAATCAGGCCAGAAAATAAACCACAAAGAGCCCAAAACTTTGCTATGACAAATGTCAAAGCCATAGAGCCCTTTCACTACTATGGAGCACCTATGAATAAATGCAGACATTAGGTTAAGTGAATCTGTCAAAACTAACTGATAAATAATTTCTTGACATTCAACTATCAAATTTCCCTGATGTGCCCTTTCAGTATTGACAACGAGGTCCTTCCTAGCCTTAGTTTAACTTTAGCCTGAACTCATCAATGCTTTTTCAGAGCTTCTCAATTACCTGGGATCAGGAATAGGAAAAAAAACCTGAAAAATTGCTTTAGAGTACATTCACATCTTTGCCAGGCATCTGAGCAGCAGAGGTCTGGAAACATTGACCTGAACAGAAAGCAACCGAACCCTGCAGCTATAAGCTACTGTTTACTTAGCACACGTTATAACTGGGTGCAATTTGAAAGGGTCTTGAAGCAAACTGTTGATACAGCAAGAGTGGCTTAAATCTGCTGGCAAATGCTGTGATAGAGTTCGTTCTGGCACTGACCAACTATACTGAAGGTTGGTAGCAGCAAACTTAACTTCATTCATTGACCTTTCAATGAATATCAAAGTCCAGCACAGAAGCTTGTTTATGAAGCTTGTCATACATGCAGTCATCCTGTTCTTGTTCTGACCAAAAAGCTAAGCATTAGAAAGCTCCACATCCAACATGACAATAGAACCAGGCACATGAGAAATCTCACTGATTAATTCTATCAGAGTTCCCCTCCTCCACCAAAGTGTTTGCCATCTTTATACTATTCATATTGCATATATTTATATTGCATACGTACCCGCCCACCAAAAAAAAAGCTCAGTATCCCCAAATGTCAATGTTTTAAAACTCTGAGCAAGAAACAAATGCCATGGCAGCAGTATCTACATTTTATATGAACACAACCAGGTAATGGTGAATTTCTATAGTCCTATGACAGTATATGACAGCAACCAAAAAGTTCCAAGATTTATCTGTGAGACACTTCTTCCACACAAGAGGCACCTGGACAAAATCAAAAAAGAGATAAAAGTACAGGTAATCATCATGCAGAAACTAGCCAGTTGTATCAAGGACAGTCACAAGTATAGCATAAACAATGGCCTCATTGAAGGCATAGTACTTTTTACCAATCTGCTTTTAGACAATGTGACAAACAGGATTTTTCCAGATAATGAAACAGAATATTTGATATTTCACTTTGGTTCCCAAATGTCCAATACTTCCAAGGGATGCCAGTAGATGCTTTGACAGTAATGTAGTTCAAGAATGAAGTTATCATGAAATCAGACTACATAGTGACATAAAACACACTACTAACCTATAAAGTATTTCTAAACTTTTAGATAGATATCAAGGTCTTCTCATGATACCTAATGGTCTTGGAAAGAGGAACAACTTGTTACAATCAAATATTTGACTTTCAGTAATAATGTCACTTTGTCCTGTTTATAATGATGTATTTTGATTAGTATTCTAAAGCTCAATGCAGATTTAGATACCTTCTGCAACACTTGCCAAGTTACTTCACAAACCAGATCATCATCTATGTTTTTTCTAAATCAGACTTATATTAGAAGCATGAAAGGAATTTCAGCATAAATCTGACAGCATCAGCTAGTCTAGTAAACTTAATGTGGATTCATAAATTATGGTTGCTCCCAAAGTATTATACATAACAATAAAAAGCTCTCTGGTATACATAGAACATATTTAACTATAAAAGCCAGACAGTCTCTACAAAAGTTTCTGGTTTCCTATATTAGATAACTTATTGCACTCACCTCAACTGACTGAAGTTTTTCGTCATGGAGATGAGGTGATCTCGGGTAAATATCAAGAAGATGAGGAGGTTCATCAATATGTGTTCTTCTAAAATTGTGTTTAAGAACTTCTTTATAATCAAAAGAATCAAAGTTGGTTTTCCATAGTAATACCTGTAAGAAGCCATCATATCAGTAACTACTAGAAGCCTATTCAGTGCTCAAAACATAACTCCTGAGTGAAGTCTGTTATTACTAATAGAGCACTACATCAGAATAAGCCTGCAGTGATCACTTAGTCTGATCTCTACAACACAGGCACTTCCCCAGAGTATCTTGCACTTCAAGTCTAAAAGATGTGGTTCAGTCTATTAAAAAAACACAAACAACTATAAAATATGCCCATAATCATAAAACAAAGGAAACTTCTGTCCCACTGGACC
This sequence comes from Corapipo altera, assembly GCF_003945725.1. NCBI lineage: Eukaryota > Metazoa > Chordata > Aves > Passeriformes > Pipridae > Corapipo > Corapipo altera. The sequence goes on along the minus strand of NW_020884873.1, from coordinate 24,266,601 downwards.
AAGTTATTTTTTTGACAAATCAAGTGGTCATACACTGTTAAGTTTCTGCCCCATATAAAGGCTTGCAGGTCTAATAAGAAAGTTTGAGAGCATAAGAGAAATGACAGAGTTCCACAGAACACTAAAACACCTGGTTCCAGTGTTTTAGCATCAGGAATCTGTTTTCTGAACCTTGTCCAATTATACTCTAGGTAGAAACAATATACAACAGTCACACAATGGACGAATGCAGAAGTGAGGTCACAGAATGGAGAGGTAGTCCAAAGATGTTCTATTGATTTAGTCTTATAGATATTCCAGGAAACCAAACCATAACACATCCTACATTTACAGTAAACCAACAGAGTCAAGAAGTCCCACAACTATTCTCCCGGCACACCTGGAAAAGGGTTGTAGACAGATCAGCAAAATAGGATGTCTGTGGAATACATGTGTGTATACATGTAGTGGTTTGAACCAGGTTTTTCCCTGCAGTTCTAAAATGGTAAAACCCCCAGAGGGTGGTAAGCCTTGAAGTTTTGAAGTTTTAGCCAATGAGTGCTTCTGCAAAATATAAACATATCACAACCAAATGGAAGAGAAGACTTGTTGTAGTTTGGTTGTAGAAGAAGGCAGCCATGTTGTGAAGCCACAAGCAGAAAAGGGCAAGAGCCCCTGGGGGGCTCTGGCCCCCCAGCCCCTGGCTGGGGGGAGCTGCAGGGACTTGGAACAGCGTAATGCTGGGCTAAGTGCCTGTAGCTGAATTCAAAAGCCAAAGGAGTTTTTCTCTCCACCGTGGGAAGCAGCAGGAGTAGCGACAGACCAGCACTGACCGGAGAAACGGTGGCACAGAGCCAGAAGAGATAAGATGAAGCAGCAGAGGCATTACAGCCAAGTAGGAGAGAACTCCTGGAAGGAGAGAGAGAGAGACAGCAGCAGAGAGACAGAGTTTTGGGGGTAAGAACTGAACCAGACCCCCCAAACTCCTTAGAGACCCCTCACATCCTAGAAGGGAGGGGTGAAGTGCGACATGCACTGCAGAGAAGAGCTAAGAAGCTCAGTTGTCCTGAGAGTTCACCCAGGACAGTGTATAGGAGGTTGACCTTGGGGCCCTCCCTTGCTGCAAGCTACAAAGAAGCTCGCAGCCATCTTGAGGCAGGGCACAGAAGCTCTGCAAGGGGCTTTAGTCCCCTGAAGATACCAGACCGTCACAGAGACTCCTGTGCTCCGTTGATATGACCATAGTGGAACGACCTTTGTCTGGGGTGAACGTAGCCCACGGAAGACCCCTTTGCCTGCGTCAAGGGGCCAAGAGGAGCTTGGATATCCCCTTGCGTGTGCTAGCAGAAATCCAGCCATCAGCTGCGCATGAGAAAAGGACAGATGACTGCTGCCTTAGAGACGCTGCTGCTCTGAAGAAGGGATCTGTCCTTCTTCCCTCCTGGACTTTTATTTGGAGGGGAGAAGAGATTTGATCCATTGTAAATACTTATGTCATGGTAGAGATAGCTAAGACTGTATATAATGTATTGTAGTATTTATTTGTATAGTCATTGTAATATATTCCCTTTCCCCATTTTGAGTCTCGTGTTTTGTCTGGAAAAAATCATCCCACATTAGGTTGAGATCTGGAAGGGGGCTAGGACTAGGGAATTGGATTTTGGAGATCTCAAACCATGACAATACACCAACAGAAAATGGACACCGAAGAATAAAGTTCTTATGTTTACTATAGATAAAGATATATACACTGGTAGTTACCTAACAGTGGTTAGCAATGAACATTTTAAACTTAGAAAAGTAAAAACTACACCGAAATAAGTAGCCCTCTCCCACCAAACCTTGCATAAAACAAAGGGAAAAACTTCAACAAATACAGGAACGCCTGTTTTTAAGGTAACTAAACCCAGGATTCATTATCAGACTACTAGGACTACTTTTTTAATTCAACATTTAACTAAGAAAGTGCTTCCTGATGAAACTGGATCTTCCTTCTCTTGCATTCAGCATGAAACCACTACATCAAACTGCTGAGAAACATGAGGATCTTATAAATTTTTACCTACTCTCTCCATGATTCCGTGCACCACCAGCTCTACAGCATGGAATCAGGGCAGGAGAAAGGCAATGACATGACTGCACTGAACATGCCTGTTTATTCAGGGTGCCCCAAATTCAAAGGAAGTTTGAAATAAGACAGGCATTCCCAGGGCATGCTGGCATTCAACTGGGAGGCTGTGTTAGGCTTAACGCAATAGGTCCTTTCCATCATCAGAGCTCCCAGACAACTCTTCAGTTATGTGACCGAGTTTAATACATGCACTTTGTTTCCTCTCAAGTTAAGTATAATATACAAATCATCATAAAACTCAAATGAAGTACTCATGAAAGGTAAGGTCAACAATTCAGAATTACTTGGAATCTAAGTTGCATTTTGTAACTTAAAAAAAAAATCTTATTAAAAACTTATGTATGGAAAAGATTCTATTAGTGAGTGAAGAAATAAATCTCTTTCCCTGGTTCTTGGGTTGTTTTTTTTTTTGGTTGTTTGGCCAGTTTTTAGCCGTTTCGGGTTTTCTGTTTTGTTTGGGTTTTTTTTTCCACTTGTAAAATTACTGTTGGAAGTTTGACAACATTTTCACTTTTCCAGTAACTGCAAATCTTGGCAGTGCTTCTTAATAAACACCTTGTGACAGAAAGTAATTTTTTTTTCTTTTTCTTTGAGTGCTTTCAAGTCATTCCAGAAAAGTGTGCTACTGGAAGCAATAAGTAAAAACAAGAAACAGACTGCATTTTTTCTAATGTTACGGAAGTTTTTAATAAAAAATATTTATTATTTCAATAGCTGAAATTTATTTCAAACTCCACGAAACAGAATATAAGCATGAATAATGGTAAATTTAAAAGTTCTTAATTTCTACATCATGGCTTTCTGTATCTACATTGAGCTTTTAGTTTTTTGTAACAGGAAACAATGGAAAAGACAACTAATATTAGGGAACATTTCAGACTGAAAACTTAAGCCTAGTGCTACAAAAGTTCTTTCATCTGGAAAATGTAAAGACCTGATAGAGATGATTCCAAGCTTGATAATATTTTTTTAATTGTGAGATTCATCACAGCAGATGAAGGTTAATTATCTGACTTGCTGTTTAATTTAACTTTTTTATTTTAAATGCTCAAACAACTCTTCCCTATGTAAAATCCATTACTTTACTGTTTCACTGAAGTAAATTAGCAAAGCTAACACAGGACTATTTTTCCCCAATTCTAGCCAAAGTTTTCCCAGTAATATACAACTTAATTCTTACAATTACAGAGTACAGACTTTAAAAGAAGCCAAAACCTAACGGAGCAGCTAGGCCTTAATACTAACTGCAACACAACTACTTTGTTGACCCTGAATTGCAACACTGAAAGCACTGAAAGTATTTTTATTTAAAAATCATTCCTTTATTTTAATATTCAAAATAGAAGCAGCCAATATTGTGGTCTGCTCCTCATCATAACATCCAGTGGAAAGTCTATATAACACACTAGTAGACAGAATGCACGTGAGCACACTGTAACTAGCATGTTACTGTGACATACTATATATAACTCCCATCCACTGCAACAAACATTAAGATATTCAATTTAAAGAGACAATAGCACAAACCTGAGCATCTGCTCCACCTGAGGCAAATTTTTCACCACCTTTTGAAAAAGCCACAGAAAGTACAGGTCCCTGGGGAAAAAAAAACAAACATACAGTAAAATTACATTATTACTGTAATCATGGTACTTTAATGCAAAGAGAAAAACATTGATGCCATTACCTACTATAACATACTTTTCAATTTTAATAAAATAAGGAACAATTTTACTGAACTGAAATTTTTGCCAAACAATTTCATTGAAGAGTTAATATTGCACTTTTTAGTTAGATGCTGCATTGCAATTACTATAATCAATACTAGGAAAATAGTGGCATTTTCATTAGATTTTATACTTCAACTCTGCAACAAAAAATTACAAAATATATATTATATTACTCAAGGCTATGTGTTTGATTCATTATCAAAAATACGGTTTGTTTTGCATAAGAGGAAAGGGAGGAAATGCCTGCCATTCTTCACCAAAGTTGTCTTCCGTAAGCTTCTCCCTCCTTAGAAGCACTGTTTTTTAACAGACAAAAGACTAAGTGCCAAATAACATGATTATGAAAATCAAGAGTGGATTTTCAATTAATTCAGAACACGAGCTATTACTTAACATTAAGCATGTAACATTGACAGATAAAAAGCATGGCCACAGGTAAAACCGATGCATACCCTTAACCACTTGTAATAAGGTGCATTAATACAACATCTTGCTGTCCACTAAAGTTCATCCACAAGTTGTAAGGTACCAGACACAATAGCATAAACGTTACTTTCTCCTTGAAAAGATACTGAACAATCTGTTAAGATCTCCACTTAAAGGGGATTATTGTGTATACCTTGTGTCCATGGAGAGTGTAAATAAGTCTTTCTTCTAAGAGGTCCAGAATCTTAAGGGTACCATCAGTAGAAGCAGTGATGAGGTAGTTACCAGAAGGATGGAATGATACACAATTAACCCCTGCTCTGTGAACTAATTTACAGAAGACAATATTCAAAGGCTGTAGATATCTACTAAGAAGAAATGTACACTTTATTTCTTTGCTCTTTTCTACTTCCCAAAGAACAGCCCTCTTCATTTAAGGGAAAAACAACCAAAGTGCTGGGGCATAGCAGACTCTCCAAAGTATTTGCTTAGTTCTGTTCGAAAAATTAAGAGATGCAAAGAAATAAAAAGGATTCAGATTGGATTTTTAGGGTTGCGAGACTACAAGAAGATACTTACAATATGCCAGTATGACTTGTTTGTCCACTTTCCCCAGTAAGGAATGAAATAATATACTCTTAATAAATCACATTTCACTGCAAAGAGCTCCCGTTGTAAAGAAAATGAAACTAACTACATTGCTTTTACCTTTGAAATGCTGCAGTAGCTTGTTTACTCGAATATCCCACAGTTTCACTGTATGATTGGAACCTGCAGAAACTATACACGTTCCACTTGGGTTGAAATCCACAAAATTTACAAATCTAAATATAATTAATGAAAACAGATTGATTATGTGTTTCCATAGAAATATTTAGGTGTGTATATATATATATATAAAACCCACTATATTAACATTAAGTCGCCAAAAACTTGTGTGAAATCCACAGGTATGGAAACTCAAGGCATTTCAAGTAACTGAAATAAGCATAAGAAAACAAGATGTGCATGATAAATCAGACTGTATAATGTGGCTTTTGTTGAAAATATAGTATAATTGACCCAACTCAAATCTTCAGAGTTTGTGCTGGAGTATAAAGTCCCTAGAAGATAGTGCTGCAAAGAGTTTGTAAGCAACAAGTAAAATAACTATGTCTAAAAACTGAATATCTAGCTATAACAATATTTTAAATTGGCAAAAAGGATGAAGGCAGCCATGAAACCAGCAAAGCACATATACAAGATATATATTCCACTGACTTGTTAATTAAAGCTCTGTTTCCAAGATGTTTAAGAAAACTGCATATAAGTAAAGCAAGTATTTTTTATATTTAAAGAAGGCAGATCACTGAAGCTAACAGAATAATGTTTTCATCAACAAATGGAAAATTCTCCAACTCTTCTTCTTGTTGAAGCATCCAATATCAAACAGCATTATTAAAATGGAGGGAAAACATGAAAACATTACAAAAATCCAAGAATAACCCCAATTCTGCCCGGACTATTTCTTGATTGCTGGAAAACAGCTGGATAAGTGCAGCCAGTTAACCTCTTTAGAAGAACTCTGTATGAATTATTTTACTTCACATCGGTGGTAGAAGTTTGATCTATTTTCAGATTTAACATATACAGATGTTAATACCACAGAAGATGCATTTAATCTCATTAGAATGACACATTTACATTTCTCCTTTTTTTCTAGTAACACTTACCCTTCATAATCTGAGAAGCTATTAATACAAGTTTTATTTCTTGTATCCCAGATCTTAACAGATTTATCCTCACTGCAAGATGCTATTATTCTTCCGTCAGGTGAAAATCTGGAACATGCAAGTGAATACACTATTAAACAGCTGATACTACCTAGATGAGCATTAGAGACATAAGTTGCAAAATACCAGAGCCAAGAAAGCCCATTTGAAATAAAGATGTGTAACATTTAAAGGACATTTGAATGTCTCATATTTCTCAGGGAGTAATAAAACCGAAAAGCTTCTCCCCTTACTCTTCCCCCCTTCATTTCACAATCAACTGCAATTAAAAACAGAGCCATAAACAAGAGAAAGAGAGGGGTAGGGGAGGAAGGTATCAGCAGCCTAAGGATGTCACTTTAGATGCCGAGGATATTACTATAGAAAACTATAAGCAAAAGACAAAGAGGACACAGTAGAACCTTGTGTTCCATTTTAACCTACATATATGTTCTCCTCTGAGTTCCCCCTAGACTTACAAATTGTTAGCAAAGCATTCACAATTACTCCTAGACTAGTAGACTAGGTTTTTAAATAGTAAAACTGATTTGTGTAGAATTTCCTCAGGCATTATTTTTTCACATCTTGAGCAACTGCACAAGGACATTAGAAAACTGTTCAAGAACTTCCACATGCGATTTCCTAGAGCTTTTCTTTTTCTTTTCAAGTCAGATACTTTGAAACTTTGTAGAGCTCTGCACTTCACCAGGGTTAAGTTTTTTTCTCAAGAGCTTTAAATCAGGCATCTCTCAGCTGCAAATTGCCCATCAATATGGCAAAAAGGAAAAGGAAAACCAGCAAAGAACAAGAATAGTTAAGAAAACCCTTATCACGCATAATAAATCTAAAAACAAGTGAATGCTGTGAAATAAGTTAATACAGCATGAAAACAAACACAACTGGGGAAAGACGGGATACAGAAGACCGTGTTGGTCCTTTAAAGTAAAAGAATTAATATACAGCAACAGATTTAATATGTACACATATTAACACAGAGTAAGCTTTCATACTTCAACTAGGAGATATATACAAAACTTGTGTAAATAAGATTGCTTAAAATTTAATTATTACTGATAGATAATCATTTGTCTTTCACGGATTTTTCTTCCCTTAGTTCTACCTTGGGACATAAAAACACCTTGTTAGGAGTTCTACTTTACCAAGAGAATAAAAATAACACTTACTTGGCACAGAGAACCCAACGAGTGTGTTGGAATAGGGTAAACAAAAGGCGCTGACTGCAAACACTCCATATTTTTATTGATTTATCATTGGATGCTGAAACTAGAGAGCAGCCATCGTGGGAGAAGCTCACACTACGAACAGATGCTGTATGACCTTTCAATACTGATGATTCTCCATGACTAAGGGGGTAGGAGGGAAAAGAAACAAAACCCCAAACACCAAGTCATGAATCACAATTATATTAAAGAGTTTAAAACCCCGTAAAACTCAATGTTAACATATATAGAACCTCACCCAAATGAAAAAGCAGCATATAGAGGCTAAATCTTAGTGTCACCATTATTTTTTTACTTATTCCAATATTAATTATTAGAAAAACATTCTTTAAATTGCATTTAATATGACACAATTTTAGAGAACTGTGCAAATAACTAGAAGCATTAACCTTTAGCACCACTAGTATTAATATTTAAAAGAGAATTTTTTATACAGTAATCTACAAAATGTTTGAAAGTTAAAGTAACATCCGTTTTTCTAAGATCATTTCTAATTGCTCATAATCACTACTACTTAAGAACAGTGTAATAAGGCAAGCAGATTAAAAACAGTTTTTTTCCAAAAAGTCATTTTGCTTCCTTCATCACTTCTCTCCCCAAAATGAAGTGCACCCATGCAATCCTTACTAAAATATAATCTTTAATCCAGACAAATACTACCAAACCTAGTCCTACACACATGAAACTGTGACCTTTGAATTGTTACATTTTTCTTTTGAAACTACAGCATATTCAGTAAAGAACAAAGTAACACAGTAAAGAACTGTGCTATTTGTGCTCCCTGATCTCTGTGGGAAGGAAAAAGAAACTTCTCTTGAGCAGACTCCAGTATTCACATTGCACTTCAATGAAACACATACCATAACATTGCCAGGTTATACTCACATGCAAGGAACCCATAGTCTGACAGTATGATCTTGAGAAGATGAAGCCAGTAGCTGCCCATCTGGTGAGAACTCTACACTGGTCACTGCTTCCACATGGCCTACAAATCTGTAAGCTCTGCATCGTGTCTTCAGTTTCCACACCATAAGAAACCTATCCAAAGAGCAGGTAGCTGGCAAGAAGTAAAAGATATTAGGAGTCTCTTCACTGTTCTTATAAAAATCAGAGCTAATGGCTATGGATTAGGATTCAACAGTGAATTTACTGAGTCTTATGGGGATGGAGGAGTTGTTGGGTTTTAATGGATACTTGACCTGAGTAGAAGCCTGGCAGCAAACAATGCCAAAATCAGGTTTTTCAAAGGTTATCACAAGACTGGGAGGAGTAAAGAATAATACCTAACAGGCAGCTCTCTCACATACTAAGCAAACCACCTTGCAAGTACTTGGAAGATACAGAACAAAAAATCCAAAGCCACACACCATGCACACCACTAAGTACGAATCCAGACTGGTGTTACCAAATACTAAGACAAATAGACAAATTCTTCAGTAATGTCATTTTGATTTCTGAGATGAAATTTGTTTCAAGGATCAAGTGTTTAATTCTGAAAAAACAAGCCAACTTGAACTCAAGACATGATTTCTAACACTTCAGATATCTACACTAAAGATATCCATATATGATAATTCTATAATCCTATTTAAGTACTGATTTTATAATACTAATATTTGTCTAGTTCAAAACACAACATAAAGTTGTCAGTCTGATAATAGAAAGAACTTTTTTTTCTTTGTAGTTACTTTACAGGTGGATCATCCTATCTACATTTGAAAAGGCAAGCATAACTTCTACCAGAGTTTGATCGTTTTCAGGAAACTATATGCAGCAAAGGGAATAAGCAGCTGAATTAAACTGGTATGTGTGATATTCTTACATCCCTATTATCTTCATCTCTGCTGTTAGCATGCAGGACATAAATAAACAAGGTATTCACACACCCATCCCTCATCTATAAATTCCTACCCCTAGCAGAGAAAAGGAGGGAGAGGAAGAACAGAGACCTCCTAGAAGTTGAAGAGGACATGAAGAGAAGAACAGTTCTTCTCTTCCTAGACTCTTTCAAGCACCAACATAGCACAGAGGAATTGAGTTTATTATCATGAGTGTCAAGGCAATCCTCAAACAAAATGCTAAAATATAAAATATTAGATATTAAATTCTCTTTATGAATTTGATACAGAAATATTATTTTTATTCCCCAAAGACTAGCCTTTGCTAAAAGACATGAGACCAGACTATCTCTATGCCCATATCAATAGGTCTATATTTGACAAATAAATACAGGATATTTTCCCCCTGCTTCAATTTTTCAGAACTCTATTTTACAGCAGGCTCTTTCTAACTGAAAGAATTTCTTTTTCACTTTGATTCAGAAAAATGGAATCTAGAGTGGCATAAATCTGAAAGGCAAAAGTGAAATGTAAGCTAAAATAGAATTCAAAGGCATCAAGTCGGAAATGTGAAACAGACAAGACTGATGGTTTCTAAAACAAATAATTAAGGAACTACCAAATACCTATGGTACCTTATGAACTGCACGAAGGCTGTGCAATACCAGCTGTTTCTGCTTTCAGTTCTAAAAACTGAAGAAAATATTCTTTGAAAGATGACAGTACAATACATTCAAAGCCCGGTTTCTTATAGCTTGCTCGCTCACAGATGGGTTATCCCAAGGTTAATGAGACACAAGCAGTGACCTGAAGTTCTTCCCGTGGTACATCCACCATCATCTTCCTTGTTTTCCCTCTGGACTATGCTGCCTATGCTTGCACAGCATCCTCTCTCCATCCTTATGTATATGTCTCTCTTGAAACCACCTGCCCATTACCATGACACACAAAGACTATTACTATCTCTAATAAGCAGTTCCAGCCCAGCCAACACCACCCCAGAGGTGATGGAGGGAAGAAGGTTCAGGATTTGCACAGAAAAGGGTGAGTAACTGACAGACTCGTTACAGAAGTATTTTCCCTAAGGCACACGGGTTGATGTCACTCTATATCTGAACACCATGAGAGAGACAGAAACTCTAAGCCAAAACTCTACATCTATATTGAACTTTGGCCCCTATCCTGCAGGAGAAATCAGTCCCTTTAACATCAATGAGGCTCAGCCAAGCCAAACTATTCCCTGTCCAAGCGGGCTGAAAAAGATTTTGGTGCATATGGCTAACACCCAAGCATTTCACTGTAATGGTAAACGTTTTACCTTAACTAACCACAAGCAGAAAATACAAGAGTACATAGTATGTTGCCAGCAATACTAATCTTAAAACCAGTTTTATCCATGAAAATGTACTTTGATCAAGTAAACATCACTATTTCTCTTTATTCCATTCTAAGGGCTTTTGCCTACTTTACAAGAATGCTGCTTCTCCAATTTACTCAAGCACAGTACTTTAAGGCTGCACAGATGATGCGTTCTGACAGCATTTACTGAGTATATCAGCACCCTTTATTTTGGTGACTTTCAGTCACCAAATCACCACTAAATAGTCCAGAACAGATCTCCAAGGCTAATTTAAAGTACTGGATCTGAAACAAAAAAATACAGAAGGTCCATAAGAATTCTTTAGGATGTGCCATAGTGCAAACAGGTCTATTGCTCCTCAGAGAACACATGACACAACCAGAACCATGTTTAGAGACATGTCCTTGCTATGAAAATATTTGATCAATTGCAAAATACAACTAAAAAGTAGAAAGCTGAAAATTCACACTGAGCTGAATCCAATATGCCACTTAGTCCAGTTTATAGCCCAAGTGCCTTTTTTTTTAAACATCAGTGCTTCTGTACACATGCAAGTATAGCTGATACGTCACTGGGTAATTTGATTTTCTGCTGATGAGTCATAACAGAATTGAACACCTAAGAATAAAGACTTGGCCTTAGGCAAAGGCCAAGTTTACACACCACTTTGGTGCAGATCTCTAAACAGATATCTGAGCTTCAGGTATGCCATGAAAAAAATTGTGTGGTATTTGCAATGAAACAAAGTTCAATTTATAAATTGTGACTGCATACTATGGTATACATTTTCATATATACCCACATATATAAGAAGACACAAGTTACTGTAATACAGAATTACCATTTCATTCACACAGTACCACAGTGTTGACTAAGAAAGTTGTGCAAAGATCAGAAGAGACAAACTCAGTAGGTTTTAACACCTAGATGTACCTCTCTCAAAGTAAGCATCTCTAATATAATTAATTGCTCAATGCAAGAGTTACAGGGCAGATGGAACACAGGGCTGTGCACATGATGGGTGTGTGAATATTCAAATACCACCACTACCAACAAACCCCTACACTTTACAGGAACTCTGTAACTCTCAATGTCATAAGGTGCAACATCACAATACAAACATGTTTGTGAATTGCAAGATTTCCTACTTGGCAAAAAACAATTATTAATTGAACTTCTGTCAAGAAAGCCAATCTGGAATTCTAAGCACAGTGGATAAAACACAAGGAACTTCTAATAACTCACATAAGTTCAAGTTCATGACAGTTTTTATCACACACTATACATTACACAAGAGAAAGAGAACTGAAGAGTCAGCACACTAGTAAATATTTAATTGTCATTCTGGATTTTATTTTTTAATAGAAACCCCAAAGCCCTCCACATTTATTCAGTGTTAAGTTTACATTCAATTTTTTTAAGTCACTTAGAATCAGTAGTTTAAAATATGTACAAGTGTTTCCCAATTTTCAAAGTCTAACAGAATAGAAAACCATTCAGAGTTTCAGATTTTCCAGAAATCTATATATACTGAAATATAACTGGAGTATTTCTGTAGAGTTGCTGCAACTCAATTCAAAACTAGTTGAACTTGAAATGGCAAGGTAGGTTTTCTTTCTCTTCTTTCTTTTTCTCTCCTTCTCTAGTCCCTCCTCCTTTTATTCCCGTATTTTTTACTCCCATCAGGAAGATTTTTTTTTCAGGGCTTTCACTTTTTTTTTTCCAATTAGTTTATAAATAACCCCAAAAATAGAATGGGAGGTCATGGGGAGGAAGGAGGGTTTAGATATATACAGAGAAAAACTTCCAAACTAAGAGGCAGATTCACTTAAAGTTATTGCTTAAATAGATAAGGAACACTTTGAATGTCAGTTTTAACATGAAGGTAGTTGTTTATAGGAAATGCAGTTTTTGCCAAGTGCTAAAAAAGTTAACTGTATAAAAGTTGCATAGTCTACATTCATACCATTTAATTGCTTTCATCTGAGGAAACATGCATTGCATATACAACTCATGACCTGCCATACAGGAGAACCTAGGCCTTTTTCCTGTCATTTCTATTGAATATAACAATCTACAGCAAGCTTTTCACAAAAGCACATATTTTATTTAATTAACTGCTCCAGTAAATAATGACTGGGTGCCTTTTAAAATTTGATAAATGATTCATAACTTGCAGGTTCACAAAAGAATTCCTTACTGCAGAGTGGAATGGAATTTTTCAGGAACGTTTCCCTTATGTAGCAAAAAGTTCTTTTTAAAAAAACAAAAACAGAAAAAAAGTTTAGTGAAAAAAAAAGAAAAAAATATTAAACTGCAAGTAACTGCCTAAAAATAAGTTAAGGACTTAAAAGAACCCATGCCACACAGTGGCAAGCATTTTTAGCATGATTCAATTCTACATCCCAAGCTCCACATTTTCTTCTTCCGTTCTGCCTGCTTCCACCCAAACCTCTCAATGCTTTCAAACCACTAAGATTTAAAAATACATCTTAATTTACTCTTGCTTTATTCTTGGCAAAACTTCAACATCAGGTCTCACCCCTTTTTAACCTTTCTACCTACTAACACCTGCAGCAAATGCACACCTACTTTCTCACTAGCTTGAGTTCCTACCTACCAGCCCCATGTCAAGAATTACTACACTGTGGCTACTGAAGAATATTTATCACTTCAGTGAAAGCAACTGAAAAAGTTGGAATGCCCAAAATATTAAGAAAAGTGTTCAACTTAAATCATATAAATCACATAAACCTAAAAAACAGATACTAACACAAGATTTTTCTTCAAACACACAATATATCTATCACATCTACCATCTATAATCATGCTCAAAACAGATTAATGACATGATTCAAGAATCAATATTCTTCAGAACTCAGCATAACAGGATAGACAAAACATTCTGAATAAGCCATTCTGTGGCTTAAACAGCTTCCCCACAAATCTTGTTTTCCTTCAAGCTGTCCTTTGCTTTTCAACTCCCCTCATGTCAGCAATGCCAGCTTCTTAACCTCATCCAAGGTCTCCTGTGCTACCGTTGTAACTAGAAAGAGGCAGCTTATGCTGCATTATTTCAAAACTCTGTCTAGGACTGATCCATGCCAGCTGTTGCCATAACACAAAACAGCCCAAGTTTTCCTCTGTTACCTTCCTCTCCTCCACTGACAGATCAAATGAAAAAAAAAAGGGATACATGGTCTAGAACACAAGTTTTGTGTCCCTAGGATGTGAGGCTGAACATGGAAAAGCTTACACAGAGGCAATGCTAATATTACATATACAGCTAAGAAAACATAGTACCTAATACAATTCTGTGCTTTCTTTCCTTCTCCACTACCTTTAAACAGAATTCTTAGTTGTTGCCATCCCTATTTTTTCCCATTTGTGGTACCATTAGCATGTCCTTGGTTTCTCTGCCACCACACTCTTTTCTAAATGCATGAGGGCTCCTGACTAACACCCATGAGGTAAGATTTTTACAACAGGTACAACATCACAAAGCAGTGCCAAAGCCCATCTACTAAATAAATTTCCTGTTCTTCTATGTAATAAGCTAGTTGTTACCCTTAACAGCATGTACCTTCCTAGAAAAATGCAGAATATTACAAGGCTTAGATTCAATTTTCCACATCAATGTCCATTCAATCACATGCCTTACTTATGGTGTTAGACACATATGTTATAATGTATCTGCAACACAGGTCAGCTAATACCACTGCAAGAACCTTAACTTTTACTTCTGTAAGTAAAGATTCGTTACTTTCATGTAACGAATCTTGCAGGACTATTGCATAATTGTTTTTTTTAATTAAGCCAAAAAAACCGCATCTTCGTCCACTCAAAAGCCTTTGTTCTGCCACAGGCAAGACAGGCCAAAGTAAGAAAATAATGAATCAAAATTTTACAAAAATAAAAGGCATTAGATCTGTATTCCATGTTTTAGAAACCAAACCCCAGGATTTACTTTTGCTTTCTATATAATTGATCACAAGAGATAGTTTCTACACCACTACAGACACATCTGAAAACATTCCAAAATATTCAATCAAATGTTGCTATCTGTTCATGCACGTAAAAACTTTGGAGATTACTCCAAAAACCTTGGAGAGTCCATTCAATTCATACTACGAGCAGTGATTATTTCTCAAATTTCCACATCTGGTTTTTATCTGCAGCATTACAAGTTCTCATCTGCACATCTGCACGTCCCCCAGTTGTACGATAAGCAGTAAGGCACTTTCCTGAATGAGGATGATAAATAGTCCCATCTTCTCTGAAATGCCAGATAATAATTTCTGGCACAGGAGAACCATCTTTTGGGCAGCTCCTCATACCAATGAAGTCTTCATGTTCAGGAACTTCAGCACATAGCTCAGTTACAGAGTTAAATCTAATCTCCTGATTTGATGTATATTCAAAAAACTGGTTGCCTCCCTGACCATGACAGCCAAAGAGAGAAAGGTGAGACCCAGTAGGATTATGCTCTTGTAAGACATAGTCAAGGCACTCTGAAGATATTCCTACGCTGCGGATAGCACCATGCCAGCCAGGACGATCTTCTGGTACGTGCAACTCAGCAAATACATTTTTTAAATACCAGTTAAAACTCTTGCATTTCAAACGCTCTCTAAGTATCTTTCTCTCAGAAATATCTCCATAGTTTTCTTTTCTTGCTGATGGATTTCTGTTGTAAAAGTGATCTTTGAACTCATCCATCCACACCTCAGCAGCACGTGCCGTGTTCTGAAGGAAATTTGGTCTAGCATAGGGTGCACGCTTTGGAAACACATGACCCACATGGGAGCATGGATGAATTTCCAACATGCCTCCACACTGCCAAACCCTAAATGATAATTCTAAGTTCTCCCCTCCCCAAACATCCATTCCTGTATCATAGGTACCCAGGTACTCAAAATATTTCTTGCTGACAGCAAACAAGCCACCAGCCATAGTTGGGGATCTGATTGGGTCGGTTTCATATTTGCGCCTGAGACGTTCATGTTTTGGCACCGAGTGCCACTGGAATGTCAGACGCCAGTCAAAGCCCCCAATCATGGGCTCTGCTGTTTGCATGTAGTATTCAAATGTTTTCCAGTCAATGGTGTCAATGACAGGACAAACAATAACAGTCTCATTCTCAGCAATCCTCTCGAGCAATGGTTCCAGCCAACCAGAGACACATTCACAGTGACAATCTAGGAATGTGAGGACATCACCAGTAGCAAAGGTAGCGCCAATTAAACGTGCACGAACCAATCCTTCTCGTTTGTTGGTTCTTATCAAGCGAACTCTTTTCAGACTGCTTATGTATTTTTCAAGTTCAGCCTTCAAATACATTTTATCACTCAGGTCATCCACCAGTATAATTTCTTTCAGAAGCACTGAAGGTGATGTTTCAAGAACACTATATATCGTCCGCAGCAATGTTGACCAGGCTTCATTGTAAAAAGCGATTATAACAGATGTAGTGGGCAGTCTTCTGTAGTCATAAGATTTAGTCTTACAACCACTCAGTCGATTATCTTCAATGTGCCGGTGGAGAGAGATTTTATCACTCAAATAAATATTAATTGCATACTTCTCGATCAGCTCTTCTTCCTGTTTCTTTTCCTCAGGACTCAGCTGCGGGCGAGAGGGTTTACCCCATTCTCCTGGGGCATGAGGATCAGGTGGGGGTTTGTCATAAACTGGACGAGCCAAATCTACAGCTTCTTCTGCTCTGTCAGAAAAGCGCCTCTCCCATTTTCCTTTAGTGATGCTCTCTCCGGCGAGGGAGGCACCGAAGGAAGAAACCGACAGCTCGACCACAAAGTAAGCGATCATTAAGAAGCCGAGGAACATGCAGCTTTTACGGACCCACGTCCATCTTCTCGCCAGACGGATCCTCATCGTAAGTGGTTAAAAGCAGCTCGTAGCAGAAAGGGGCTCCCTGAAGTCCTGTCGGCTCCCTCCGCGCCCCCAGGGCGGAGGGGACCGCAGGCACTCCCAGCTGTGGGCTCGGGCCGCCGGCAGTTTGCAGCAGTCCGGCCGCGGTGGGCCCAGCAGATTCCACAGGGACCGCGGGGGGAGCGGGGCAGAAGTGGAGGCACGGAGCAGCCCCCTGCCCCTCCGGCCTCGGCGCTCCCCTTACTTCCTCCTCCTTCTCCTCCTCCTCTCTCTCCGCGGGACAAACCCCTCCTCCTGCCCTGTGGTTTGCTCAAAAAGTTGTCGCTTAAGGAAGGGGCAGAGACTCTTCGGCCCGCCTGGCCGGCGCGGGAGCCCGCCCCGCCTCCGCGGCCGGACCTGCGCCCGGAACCGCCGGGCGGCTCCGCCAGCTGCCGGGGAGGGAGGGAGGGAGGAAGGAAGGAGCGGGCTGCCCCGCCCGGAAAGCAAACGGCGCCCGGCCCCGCACTCACCCAGCCCTGCTGCGTCCGCGTTGAAGGCGACGCCTGTCACCGCCGCCGTGTGGCCTCGGAAAGGCCGGATCAGGACGGGGTCCTCCTGGGGAGAGGGTGCGCACCGTCAGGCTGCGGGCGGGGGCGGCCCCCAAAGGGGCCGCTAACGCCCCGCGCGCGGCGGGAGCCCGGCGGTCCCGGCGCCTTGAGCGCTCCCAGCGGCGGGGGCGGCGGTCGCGGCCGTGCAGCCCTCGGCGCCGGGCGACACCCGCCGGCCGCGGCTCGGCTGCGCTCGCCGGCGATCGGAGCCCGGGGCCGAGCCCTTACCAGC
>NW_020884873.1:24082354-24249037 GCF_003945725.1 Corapipo altera | reverse complement strand
CGCGCCACCAGCGCGGCTCCCGACCCGCCCCTGCGCGGCCGCGCTGCGCTGCGCGGGCGGGGCGGGGCCGCAGCGCGGTGCCGGTGCGCGGGTCCCTCGTAAAGCCGCAGCGCCCCCGCGCGCCCGGCCGGGCCGCGGGGCCCGGGGCGACGGGCGGGGAGCGGAGCGGGTGCGCTGGTCAGGCCGGGCGAGTTAGAGACTCCGAGTTTGTCCGGTGGTCTGGACAGAAAGGCTTGTGGTTGCGGGAGGCTGAGCTTCCGCCCAAGGGCGCGCTTCGGCGGGTGTTGGAGCCGGCGGGGCGCCGCAGCCATAGGGTGGGGCACTCTACCTGGGGGGGTTATTTAAGAAAACAACGAAACCAAAACAAAACAAACCAACCAAACAAACAAAAAAAACCAATAAAAAATTTGCCTAAACCACGTTTTTTCCTCCCAGCCTGTGAGGGAGCCCCCAGTGCTGGTGGTTCCCTAGCCGGGTGGTGGCCGTCGGTGTTGAGCCCGGGGCCCGAGGCGCTGTCCCGGCCGGGTGCCGGGCGGAACCGCTTCCATCTGCAGCTCCCTGGGGACTGTCAGGACAGCTGCCAGCAAACCTGAAGAAGCAAAATCTTCAAGAGTAGCGAAAGGTCTGGTTGGTGTTAGTAGTACTGTGAGCAGCCTCATGGTAAGCTAGATGAGGGAACTAGCCTCACTGGAAAAGTACTGCTCCAATAGCTATGCTAGTAAAAAGAGGGATGATGTAAATTAGCAAAACGGAGGACTGTGATAGCAAAGTTGTCATTGGATACACAAGTGTTCCTGAAGAAGTAACTCATACTGCAATTGCCCTGTTTTCTTTTTTAAATCCAGTCTGCATTTTATAGTTTCTTCTGACATTAAACTCTTACATCTACAGAATCAGGTCAGTAATTAGGCCAACGTATAAGAATTGTCACTTATAGGACAGTTCCAAATCAATTGTGTTTAACCATGAAATGGACATTTAAAATAATAATGTTAAAAGTGGTGAAAAGAGCAGGATTATCACTACCAGTATACAAGGAGGTTTCTGTGAAAATCTACTAGCCGCTCCTTACATTGACGTTATACAAGCTGATAATTTGCCATTATAGCTTCTCAACATGAAAGTTTTTTAAAAACATAAGTGTGGGACAGGACACATTAACTTGGAACAAGCAAAAGCTACATTTTTATGCCATTACTTGTTCTTGGTTTGGCTTGTTGGTAGAGGTTTGTTTGGGGTTTTTTGTTTGTTTTTTTTTTCCTACATAGCTCATCCTCCCATCCTTTTGTTTTAGTTATCACGAAGTAAGATATAGCATTTTAAAAGTTGGTAATGATAAGACTTAAATATTTCACTTTCTACCCCATTGCAGGAACAAGTTAACTAGATAGATTCACTTGGCCTCTTCACCACTATTGAAGTCTTCCAGCCTTTCTCAACATTTTTTCCAACTATCCTCTTTCTCCCAGGTTTTATCAGCTGTGAATATGTATCTTGTCAGGGAGACAGCCAAGCTACATTTACATCTTATCACCCAGGGAAACAGGTTTAATACCAAACTTCATGTGCTCTGAAGTTATTCCGTGTCTTCTTGTCTCTTTGTTGTCTCCTGAATGAGAGAAACTACTTTCTGTGCTGCTTTAGTTGTGTGTTGTGGTATTTCAGTATTTCTGGTACCTTATGTTTTCAGGTTCAGATCTGTTCTGGAAGCTGCTTAAAACCCAGTCGGCATGTTATTTTATTTAGACATTAAACTAAATGACAACTCACAGCCATATTGCTTCCTTTTCCTTTTGCCTTCTTCACATTTGCTATGCCTGCAGCAGCTCAGTATATTTTACTAATTTTGAGGTACTAGTAATAAACTGGAGTTTCTACCTGCCCATGAAAGTCATGAATTATAAAATATCAGGTGATAGACATAAAGCAAAGGAAAGGCTGCAATTACAGAGAGAGAGAGCGCGGCATCCCTCTTTCTACAAATTGATGGAAGAGTGTTTCTCAGATTGTAGGACTTACAAAGTTAGTCTCTTCCTTACTGTTTCTCTTCGCCTGAGAGTGTTTTGAAGACTCCCAAATGTTTGTAGAAAGCAAAGTATTCCCTTGCTGCAGCCATTTAATTATCTATAATGACTATAGTTATAAAGCTGGCAGGTAATAGTTTTTATGCTGATTATCTTTCCTCATTAGCATGTATAGGTTTTATTTTTAGAATTATTTTAAGATTATTACGACTCTTAATACAATTATGAGTTGGTATTGTTATTTTAAGGTTGAGAATAACTGTTCTGTGATATGCAAGTGCAATTTATTGTAATAAGTTTTTGGGCACTGTGATGACAATGATAAATAGTGCCTCAGAAAATATGTTCCAAATGTTGTGTCTCAGTAGGCTGCTGTTTCAGCAGCTATGGACTTTTTTCTCTCAGGCTCTCTGTTAAGGTAGTACATGTCCAGACAGAAATTATGTCTACAGAAGAACACTTTAAGATTGTAATTCTAAGTTTACGCAGGCTGCATGGCCACTGTAGGAAAAGACTTAGTAAAAGGATGTTTAGAATTCAAGGACACATGGACAAATTTGTTAACCTTGGTGCATGTATGTTGCAATGCACATATTAGTAACACTGATCACATATGATTTCATAATTAAATATGTGATGTAATACAGTGCATGTGCACAAGGGGAAAATAATATACTAGTCCATCAAAAATTCTCTCCTGTCTAAAATGAGGACTTTTAACTTAATGTTAATCCTACTTTACAATAAAACTAAGAACCTCAGCTTTAATTATGTGGGATCACAATGGGAACAGCTCTGTTAGCAACAGAGCAGTCCAGACCGCCAAGAGGCCTTTGGCCCTTGGGCTGTTGGCAGGTGGTGGTGCTCCATGGGCACTAGAGGGGAGTGTGAGATATGCTTTGCCAGTACTGTGTTGATTATTCATCCACCTACAGGCAGGAAAAGAATATAGTCTCAGGGCACAAAGATTTACAGGCTGTCTTACTGTTGTAGAGCCATTATACCATATGCCTTCTGGATCTTTCCAACCTCTGATCCTACATTTTTTTTCCTTCTCCATCAAAATGGTTATGAAAATAAAACAAATATTAAACCTATAAAATAACTTGTGGAGTAGTGTTGGGTTTTTTGTTCTGTTTAAATTTTCTTATCAAAATCCCATTAAAGGCTCTTTACCAACAGCAGCAAGAAAATGGACAAGAAATGAGTATCAAGCATAAATATTTGACATGCAAGGGTGATTTGGAATATATATGGTGTTACTTTTGGTCGAAGAAACATCCCAGGGTTCTGAGGGAATGCAGGTATAGCTGCTAAACCATCCTCCACCATATTTGAAAAGTCATGATAGTCAAGCTGTGACTACCATTCACAGTGTGAATACCAGTATTACCAGTAACTACCTCAGTGACTGGAGGAGAGGGAGTATCACACCCAGACACTGAGAACTGCTGACCAGTCAGCCTCACCTTTGTGCCCAATGAGATCATGGAGCAGGTCTTCCTGGAAGTTATGTCAAAACATATGGAAGATGATCATATGAAGGTGATTAAAAACAGCCAACATGGCTTCACCAGGGGCAAATCATGCCCGACTAATCTAGTGATCTGTGATGGAGTGACTGCATCAGTGGACAAAGGAAGAGTAACTGATGTTACTTACCTACAGCTTCTGTAAAGCCTTTAATGCTGCCCCCTAACGCTTTTGCTGCTAAATTGACATAGATTTGGTGGATGGACTATTAAATGAATAGGGAATTGTATGGCCACAACCAAAAAGATACCAATGCTGAGTGGTGTTCCTCCAGGGGTCTGTTTTTGGACCAATAATATTTAATATCTTTATTAATGAAATAGATAGTGGGATTGAGTGCACCTTCAGCAAATTTTTGGATGACACCAAGCTGAGTGGTGGAATGAGGAAGGGATGCTATCCAGAGGCCCTTAACAGGCTTGAGGATTGGCCTGTACAAACATCATAAAGTTTAATAACACCAACTACAAGGTCCTGCACCTGACTTGAGGCAACACCCTGTACCAATATAGACTGGGAGATGAATGAATTGACAGCAGTCCTGTGGAGAAGGGAATACTGGTGGATGAAAAGCTGGACATGGCCCTGCAATGTGTGCTCACAGCACAGAAAGCCAACCGTATCCTGGGCTGCATCAAAGGTGACATGTCCACCAGATCAAGGGAGGTGATTCTGCCCCTCTGCTCTGCTCTCATGACACCTGGAGTGCTGCATCCAGCTTTGCGACCCCCAAGAAGGATGTGGACCTGTTGGAGCAGATCCAGAGGAGAGCCACAAAAATGGCCAGTGAGCTGTTGTAGCTGATGGATGTTTGAGATTTTCTCTTATTCAGTATAGGGGTTGCATTTGTATTGAAGAATAAATAAGAGAACTCAAAGTACCTGAAGGGAAACACATGTGAAAGAAAAATGCATAATTTAAAACCAGCACTTTAAAACAAATAACCATCTGGATTAGAAGCTGAGAGTGACAATTACTCTGCCAAAGAACTTGCCTTAAAGTAATTAGAATTTGTATAAAAGTGGGTGTGTTATCCCAAGATCTTTTTTCTGTTTGTTCCTTTCAGTTAAATGCTTTTGTATAAAAGATACCTATCTTTTTAATGACTATGGGGATAAAATCCCTTAATGTTCCTCAAATACCCAAACAGCTCAGTAAAAATACCGACGTAGTAATATGCAGCTGAAGCACGAGCTGAGCTGTATTTAAACCTCTCTGTTACCTTCAATGTCAGACAACTTTTATTATTTATAATGGATGTGTGTTATTTCAATCCGAGAAAACTTGCAGTCATTGATTGTTTTCTGATGATGAGAGAGGTTTTACTATGAAATTTTCTGGAATAATCCTATTATGGTGTTTTATAGCAGTGGTGTCACTACATAGTTGAATACCCACGTGCAATTCCAAATTTAAAGAACATCTTTCTCTTTCTTTTTTTTTTTTCTTAACGTTTTAACGGATGATAGATACCAGTAATACTTGCTGTGTTGCCAGTAAGATGGGTATGTGTGTAAGTACTTTTATTTCAATGCACTTGCATCCAGGTTTTCTAAAAATAAATAAAGCAGTTGTTTTCTAAATAGATATGTGGTATGGTGGCTCTTTGCCACTGTCTACAATACCCAAAATTTTGTCATGTTGCAAAACTGAATGTATTGGAATCAAGTTACTTTAGCAAAATTGTTTGGTAATGTGCGTTTAAAAATAAAGAAATATTCATGTGTCTTACCTGATTCATGAGAGCTAGAAGAAGATTGGGAGAATTTAGTACACTAAGGTAGCTACATTTAGTAGCAAAGGTTAGTACAAGTTTATTAATGCCTCAGCAGATGCCACATAGAATGATGTTTTAGAGTATCTTCATTTAATACTGCTTGACAACAGCATCATCTATTGTAATGTGGATATTAATTGCAAGAGTGAGTAGATAAAAATTGATGTTCTTGTATGGAGATGCCTAGTTTGGTGAAGTATCTGTTTAGGTATTTATTACAAGGCAACATTTCACTCAAAGGAGAATGAAATAGGGAATAGAATAAACATGAACAAGGAATCTAAAATAAGAAATCTAACTAGAAAAATGAACTCTTGATATCAGGGCTCACTTAATTTTTGAGAAAAAACTGCAGCTTACTGGACTCCAAATTCTGTGAAACCAAACTCTGGCTTAGCTGAGAAATTTATTAATAAAAGGTGGCAATAAGTCTGTTTCCTGGGTGTTAACAAGGAACTTGGTATTTGTACATAGTGGAATTCATCTTAGTATGACAATGTAGAGGAGCACTTGTTTTCATCACCTTCAGTTACAATTGATCAGTGTATTTCAGGAACCCAAAAAGCTTTTAGCAACACTCAGAAAAAAACCTCAAATTTTCCTTTGTACGTAGATAGACAGACAGGTTATGAGACAGAAGCATGAACTGGAGGCTGTGTAATAATCCAAAGTGTATCAGTGAAACTAGGTAATTGATGATACACCAGTGAAGACCAAGGAAAAGAATGTTGCAATTTTTTCTGTACTTGCTTTCACATTTCCATAAAAGCATACATGGTGGTGAAGGCTATCGGAAGACTGCTGTTGAAAATGTGCACTCTAAAGAAACTAATTGTATGGATTATAGAAAAATCAGAAAGAGTATTAATGTCTGACTCAATTCTCATTTCAGGGTTCCAAAAAATTACTAGTGTGCTTCCAAGGAATACTTACCCCAAAATTATTTATTAATAAAATTGTGATTTATAAGTTTTTGTCAAAAAGGCCGCTTGTGAAAATTGCCTATAAAAGTGCATAACACAGTCCCACTTGGCTAGTTACATTTTCTGTTCAATAATCCTGATATCATTCCAGATTCAACCAATGTTTTGTTTTGTGTCATGACTTGTTCAGATCCTATTTCTTATTGTACTTTTTCATTATGTTAACTTTAAGACAGAAGTAGTCACTTCTGTCATCTTAGCTGGTTAAATTCACATCAGTAGTATTGTATTTGTGTATGTCATGGAATCATAGAATAGTTTGGGTTGAAAGCAACCTTAAAAATCATCCAGTTCCAACATACATCTGAAAATCTTGTTTTCCACTAGCTATTTGTTGGGTATTTTTTTGGTGGTATCAGAGACATATGGAAGAACAAGGGAATGGCCATTTCTGTGTTTCTTGTATTGCCTTTGATATGGTGATTTATAGCAAGAGATACGTAGGTATGTAGGCAGTATCTGGATTCACAGTGTGGTTTGGACCTAAGTCAGAACTTAAAGGTTTTTTTAAATACCTCTTGCTTGTGTTGATAAATTCTACATTTGGTTTAGGTGTCTCCTAGCTCACACTGAAGCTTAACAGGCAGTCCAGTATCAGCAAGGAGTGTCAAGGTTTGTGCATTAACAGTATGTCTGTATATGCCAATTTAAAAAGTGTTTTTAAAATCAAGTTGCTGTGTTAATTTTGAATTTCTTGTGTCTGCATCCCATATTTAGACTTAGATATAGTACTGAAACAGACACAAATAAATCTAGTGGTGAGCTGCTACCAAAAGGGGCATCATCACACCTTCTTTTTGTGTTGGCATTAGTGGTCATCTGACCTAGGAGCGAAGTGGTTTAGAAAGCTAAACCAGCATGAATATTAGTGTGGGGTTGCTTATTTATTGTTGGTTTAGTGCTCTGCCAGTTTAGTGCATTGAATTGGTTCTTCTCAGGATCAGATCAATGGTACCTGGCACACATTAAGTGGTTGCAGCTTGCTGCTAAGTGAGGGACTGCTCTTTTGGTAATGTATAGCCAACACATTGTCCTAGAGAAGCTGTGAAACTACACACTTAGATGACTAGTTTTCTTGGTTTTGTTAGCATACAGCTACCTCATGCTCAACCAGTAACAACCACCACGACAATTCCTATAGTAATTTATTTTTTCTGCTGCTGATGGGAGGGGAAAATGGAGATTACCTTACTTGCTGTCTTCCATAAGCTTGCTTGTCTGCACTTACCCAAGGAGGACTAAGGGAAAACACATATAAACACATCAAATATGAGAGAACAGTGAAGGTACAACAGAAAAACTAAAGCAAGTGCTTGAAAACAATGAGCAGGACTGCCATGTACAAAGTAAGAGAAATGGTAACAAATGTAATTTAAAAAACAAGTGAGGAAAAATAATATGCCACTATTATCAGAAAATAAGGAACCTAATGGTTCTTGAAAATCTGCAGCTAACAAGAGAAGGAAGGGAGTATGTAGCTGTTAAAACATCTAAACGGGAAGTCAATGGGCCAATTATCTTCCAGGAGCTCCACTATGATGTCCAGTTTAACAACTCTGTTTATAGTGGCAAAGGAGGGGCAAAATAGTATCCAGAGAGATGGAGAACAAAGCAGAAGAGTGCGGTCAGTGGAGCAGGAATGGTTTCAGCTGAACAGCCTGGTGCATATACCACATTTGATCTGTGATGTTAGTTTCTTCTGCTAAGTGCTTGCTGAAGACCAAAGTCTGACCCACCAGAAACTTCAGGTGCTTAGCACAGGGCTGTGCTATATGCATTTGCTTGGCAATGTCATAATGCAAGTCTTCCAGCTCTACAGCACCCATGCATCCTCTAAAAAGGATCCTTCACTCTGTATCTCATGACTGATCTGGAAATTACTTAAGCACTGAATTAGAAATGCCACTGCTCTCTCCTCTACTGACCCTTCATGGCATGTATCTAAGGACTGAGCCACCAGGTTATTTTACTAGGGCTGAACTAGATTTTTGTTAGCACGTTTAAAAGAACTAGTAGAACTGGATTCCACTCTTCCCTTAGGGTAACTACCTGTCCAGTGGGACAGGAGTAAGGCAAGGTGTTTCTGGCCAGCAGTGGGAGCTGCTCAGATTCAGGATTGTTTCACAAACGACAGGGTCACATGAGAGAGAGACAACATTACAGATTACATTTTTGCCACTTCATAGGCAGCCCTAGATTGATCTGTGTTCATCATTGCTGTACCAGAGCAGGGCACAGATTTCTGTGTCTGGACAAGGAAAGCCTGCATCTGTACTCAATTTTGGTGGTTTGTTTGTTTGTTTGTGGTGGGTTTTTTTCTTTGTTTATTTGTTTTTTTTCTGTTGTAGCACTGGCTGCTTAGGCAGGAAGAGTGCTTTCCAGCATGGCAGTTAGTAAACCCACAACATAACAGAGTACCACAGATGCTTCCTGATGCTACTGTATAGATTTTCTCTTGAATATTATTTGTGTGGCTGATGCAAACAGAAAAATAAAGGGGGTGGTAGTTGTTTCAGACTCTCAGAAGTTTTATTATTAAATGCATTGTTCTGTTTGTGTGCCTGTATTGAGTACAAAAGCTGCCACTATAAATGAGACAGCTAGACACTGGTGGTCTGATTCAAAAAGCGGTGCAGTTCCATCTTGTCAAATGATGCTTGTAAAATGATAAAAATCTATTCAATGGGCTCTGTTCCACTGATGAGGCATGCAAACATAGTAGGTCATTTTGGGGGTAGAGAGTCCAAACTGAAAATACTTTCCCTGTTCCACACCTCCTTTTTTAAAACTTCCTCTCCTGCAGGAAAGCTGTATACATGCATAGCTGGATGAGTGTCAGATTGTGTCAGCCCCTTCTTGCAGGGGCTCTAATATTTTGAAATTTTATGCTAATCTGAGCATAATGACAGGCTTTATTTCAGAGAAAGACAACTTCTGAATAGCTGAAAAAGCCATGTACAGTAGAGTGGAGTGAGGCAGAAGGAGGCATCTGCTTAATATCACAAAATGAAGCTGGGAAGAGTGTCCCTCATTTCCTCATTAGAACAAGTTTACAGGAACACTCCTAAGGCTCCCTGTAGCATTCTCTTGTATCACAGAACATTACTTGTTTTTATCATCTTTCACACTACTAATTGCAAGCATGTGGACACACTATATTGGGAATATCCATCACAATCCAGTTGCAATTCCCCAGGGTGTTTTACAGTGGCAATTAGCAATTCAGGTACTGTGGAGACTGGTCTCAGCTGTGGGGAGAATCAAGAGAGCCACATAGCAGACAAGATATGCAGCACATCACTGCAATTGCCTTTCAGAGATAGTAGGAATACCTGGGCACCACAGCTTTTGCAGATGCAATAACAGGAATTGCCCAGGAGGCATACTCTGATGGCTTCTGCCCATTCAGAACTAACCCAGGCAGTTTTCCTTCAGTATGCTGTGAGGCTGCAACCTAACAAGTATTTTCACACCACACAATCTTTCTGATAGAGACAAAATATTAAACTCATGTTAAAATAATCAGAAGGCAGCCTGTTAGAGATGATTGCACCTTATTTACTCTGTGCAATCCTTATATTTTTGCCCTAATTCTTACTTAGAAATTGTTTGCTGGCTACTTTCACTCTAGTTTAAGAAAATTCATCTTTAACCAGATTTTCATTGTGAAGAACATAGCCTGTTGTTAGTATAAAAAGCTTGTTCTTGCAACCATAAAACAGACACTGTTTTTTGATTTTCACAGTTGTCAGAAAAGGGTCCTACATGCTTGCTACAAGAGCTGCCTTCAAGATCGCTCCTGCTGCAAGGAAGTTTTTCTGCCTTAGTATTCAATATGATCATGAAACTTATGTCTTCACCAAAAATATATGAACGCTTGCAAAAAGGCACACTTTACTGTGATACACCACCTAATTATGTTATCTACATTTAATTTTGGTATTTTAAATAAAAAACACTAGATTACGTTTCTTACATCAGTTTACCAAGAATATTTGGTGTTCTAGTCTTGTTACACTCCCTCAAACCTATCATCACTTAATGCGAAATCCTAGAATCCATAGTATGTGTCAAATTTTGGTATTTGGATTCACAGCACAGATCATAGTAGGTTCTCCTCCCAACCAAAACAAGAAGGTAACTGAAATACTCAAGCAATACTATGAACTGATAGAGGGCATAGTTTGTAGCACTCTTGATATTAGTGCCTCAAGCTGGATGAATCTGCTTTGAGAGATGAGCTTTTCAACCTGCATATTCAGTCTTTTTCCTCCTTTCACTCCTACCCTATTACCCTGCTTTTCTTTCCTAAAAGTTTGCAGCAACCTCCTTGCTGCTCACACTTTTCTTTCCATTCTCCCCTTTCAACTCCTCCTTAATTCCCTTCATCTGCAATTCTTTAACTGTTCTTTCCTCCACCTCTGGACTAGGGCACTAGGAGTCACAGGGGGAACACCTTTCTGGTAGAGTTTTGCTATGGAGAGAACAGCTAATGTAGCCATAGCATTCCATAAGCATCACCTTGCAGCAGCAGTTTACCCGGAAGCAGTTCTGGTGTGGTTGACAAGGCTGTCACAGAAGCTGTTGAAATGGCATAACAGAGGGGACTGTGCAAGAAGAGAGGAGCAGAGCAGAGGAGGTAACCCAAGCCAGCATCAGGCACTACAATCCCACTGTGTGAAAGGCTCAGTTGCAAACTGATCACATCCCCCTGAACTAGACCGAGCAGTTTGCTCAGAACAGGAACAGTTTTGCTGGAAAGCTAAGGCTGACTGTATAGATATTTAACAAGTTGCAACTTGTCCATGCTTTCCACTGGGATAGCTAAAGAGATCCCCAACACCAGCTGATTCTCCTTGGGAGGTGTCAGTCAAAGCTTGTTCAAAAGCTTGGAGATGGTAGAGTATCAGCAACAACAAGCATGAACAGAAAAATAACAAATCATTCTTCATAACACAAAAGCAAACCTCTTGAGCTGTATAATTTTATTAAGGTGGTTAAGGTAGTACTTAAATATATTTTTCCATGAAGTTTCCTCAAAGGCCTGATTTCTGAGCTACACTACCACCATCAAACCTTACAAGATTGAAGCAATGCAAGGAAGCCACAAGAGCACTTCTGTTGTATTTGGCAATATCCCAAACATAGTCAGTTTGGAAACAGCTATCTATGGTTTAACTGTTGGACTTGGATCAATTCCAAGTGCAATGTTTCACATTGGTTTTATGATAGTATGCATGAATATGTTCCAGCATTCCGATCTTTTTGACAATGATTGTCAGAGATGAAACAGGGATGAGTTTGGAAAACAAACATGAGGGGCCTATTGGTTATGCTGACTGCCTTCAGGGACAGTAATGAGGAAAGCAATGTAAAGTAGTGTTCTGAAGTAGCATTTTATCAGCTCAACTCCTCATCCAGTGATCAAAAAGCCTGTAGCACTTCTTCATTGGTATCAAAATGACACTTGATCATTTAGTTGATATTCAGACTTGGACTGTTTGTGGCTCTTTTGAAAAAGACTGAAGTCAGTAAGATTTAAAGCTATAACAACTATATTGAAGTACTGACATGCCTGCAGAGTTGCTTAGGCACCCCTGCTATCCCAAGCTCTTTATAAATGGCAGCTCCAAGTACTTTTAACCTCCTGCTGTTGAGTTTTGTTTATTTTTTACTGAAACGTTAATGCATTTGAAATTAAACATGCTGCAATATACTGGTTCTACAGAAGAAAATTAAAAAAATTTCTGCACCTTTAAGGTAGGGAGCTAAAACACAGCATATTGAAACTTAGCATTGTAGGCACTCCCTCACATCCTCTAAATATCATTATTTTAAATCTGTTTTAGTTTCAAAAGCAATGTGCTTTATGTAACAAAAAAAAGGCCATGACAACTGTTTTGCATAAATCTAGCTGTTTTTTTCAGTAGTTAGAATACTGAATTTCTATCTGAATCATCTCACATTAACATTTGGTCAGTGAGCCAGCTAGTTTTACTATACAGCTTATATGTGGACTCTTTGACAGAAGCTTTTTCCTGTTACACAGTTTTTAAGATCAGAATGACAGTTTCATAATGTTAGGCTTCCTACATTAGCATTAAAAGTTTTATAGGCAATTATGAGAGAACCATTAAAAAGAGAATCCAAACCTGATATAACACTGAGTTCTCTAAGTATAGCAAAGTATTTCTGGAACTCAAGGCAAAAGAGGGAGCATTTGTATGTAACAGCAGAACGGGCACTGCATTTCATTTAATCTCACTGATACTTTATGCAATTCTAAAACTTAGGTAGAAGCCTGTAACACCATCACTCCATGAACTTCAGGTAAGAAGAAAAGTCAATTTCTCAATTCCATGTAAATTATAGTCTTCTATGACTGAAAAGTATGTTTTCAGTGCTCTTTGTTCTTGATCCACTAGAACAATAATATAGATTTCATTAACTTCATACAGCTGCAAGAGAATCTTTTTTTAGTAACTGATCTTAAATTCATAAAACCAGAAATAAACCTACAGTAACTTTGAGAAGAAGGAGCAGATTCCTAAGTAGAGAGCAGGGCAGTGAAACCACACAAATCTCCAAATAAGCTAGTTTTAAATTTTCCTGAGGAATAGATACAACTTTTATTCTTTACAGACCTGAAAGAGACAAATAACAGAATGATGAGAAACCCTCTTCTTCCTTAAGGAGCAGCTGCTTTCCACACATCTGCAGCATAGCTTTCTGGAGATCATGTTAAAATCTCCAGGCTTCCCTATGAATTACAGACTATTACTTGGCAGTGGCTAAGCATGCCTGGCTTGTAGTATAAAACACAAATGTTACAAGGCATAAGCAAAATTTAGCTACCCATTGAAGGCAGTTTAAAAATAGGATCACAGGATAATTCAGGTTGGAAAGGGGCTCAGGAAGTCACCTAACACAAACTCCTGCTCAAAGCAGTAGAACTTCATGGAGTTTCATATTATTTCATGAAGTATCATTCCTTTAATGCCTGTAAAGACAAAAAGGCTGTGAATTTTCCTCACTAAAGAGTTATTTTCTGCTGAATAGTCTCCCATCTGCACAAAAGAATAACTGACTGAATAAGCTGTTACACGTAACATTTGAATAATGATTTTACCCAGTATTCCTCTTCACAGCTCAGAAATCTCCTCAGACAGCTGCCTGCAGAATTGCATTGCACTGTGATGGGATAAACTCAGGAAGGAGGGGAATGGCAGGGATTAGAAGCCTCACAAAATCTATGCAGTTCAGCACTGAACAGTAAAACCTAAGCTCTGTGTTATTTCTCCTGCAGGTTTCTCATGTAACAGGAGATGAGAAAAGCTCAAGTACAGTTTAAGCTTCACTGATCTTTACTAAGATTCACTGGAAGTAAGAAACCAAAATGCCAAGGCATCTGAAGCTTCCTACAATGAGTTTTTTATTCATGACCAGTAACTTAATCCTGACCATCTCTGAAATTTAAAAACATCACCACTGAAGGCTTCAAGATTAGATGTTAGCTTAAGTTCAACTCACTAGAGAACAACTGTATGAGCTGTAAAGACCACTATTTGCACCAAGCTTTGTGTTACTTACATTAATCATAGGGCAAAATTTTAATTATTTTTAGTTTCTTTTCAACTTGTAAGAAGATGATATGAAAAAGAGCTGCTAGAATAAACAAAAATGCACGCTTCTGTTTAATAAAAGATGCTTCTACAGAGGAATGGGCACAGCAAGTTTTCTTCCATGCACTTATGCTATCCCATTTCTTTTGCCCTTAATGGCCCCATCTTTCAAAAAAAGATCAAAGGCACTAGTGACATTTGAGATAACAAGTCCTTGTCTTGTAACCCTATGGGCCAGCACACACAGGACATCATCTTGCATGCAGTAACTTAAAGCCTGAGAGTTGTAGTATTTTAGATAAAAACCAAGACAGGTAAGCTTGCTTATACTTAATCATATAATTTTGGGAGTACTTTTTAAATGGTAGCATCTTTCAGTGCTGTAGATCAGAGCAACTCATAGAAGAGCTCTTTTGACAAGATGTATGGAAAGAACTAGCTGTCACATTAAGCATTACAGCAGGCAAGTATCAGCAAGCCCATTGGTAAGGTCAGTTTAAGGTAAGAGAAAGGAAACTGTCAGTTCCTTTCTTGCTTTGGCTCAGGTTTGATCATTCCAGTGACTGATTTCTTTGTTGAATTCCATTTAAGTATACAAATAATATCCATGAAGCTAATGGAAAAACCCCATAGAATTACACCTCCTCCTCAAGAATTTCAGGATTACAGAATGGCCAAGGCTGGCAGGGGCCTCTGCAGACCATCTACTGCACAGCAATTTTCCGATGTGTTTACTGACACTGGGTGAGATCTTGAAGTAGAAAGTAGAAGAGAAGATCAAAAGTCAGGACCAAAAGATAAAAAAGGAGACAAATCCACAATTGCACCGTCACTGATTCCCTATAATCGTCCCTGTCAGAATGGAAGGGAGAAGAAAGGAAGGAGATATTTTAGGTCATGTCTATATACTGTTAGGTTTATTAGAACAGAGCCTAATTGATTTGGCAAAAGGAAAAAAAAGCTAGTAATAACCCATTTTTTTAAAATTTGACAGAAACTACCTTTTCCACAGTATTTTTTTTATTTAAAAACATTAATTTGAGTGCTTTTTGGATGGTGGTTCTCAATTAATTAAATTGTTGCCCTGATCAGAATATTAATGAGAAATACATGGCAAGTGAGTAAAGATATACCTTCCATCTTTAAAGCAGTGTTGTCGAAAAGCAAATCCTATTGTTTCCTACCAAAATATCAGTTCAGAGAATTCCCTATTTCATGTAAGCTGTGCCTGACTCATGTATCCTTCAACAGGTCCTATGACAAGGATAGAATGTTGTAAAGTTCATTTTGCAGACTCTCTCCTGAAGTACATAGCAGAAAACACTATGCAGTAGCTGCCAGCACAGTATACAAAATAAGCTATGGATTTCCCCACAAACATCAGCAAATAGAGGCTTACCTTCTTGAGATCTTGAGACTACCTTAGGTCATAACTGAAGAGGCTTCATACCTTCAGCTATCAGAGCAAACAACTTGTGGTAGACTGAGAACATCAAGTTAAATCCTGTATTTGTACAACCGAAATAGTCAAAGATAACAAACAAGTCTTCTAGGGTTTACTTGTAGGGTGGCTTTGGATTTTTGTTGTACTCTAAATCAGAAGTTTTGGGAGGCTTTTCACACAAAGCACTTGAACTGTACACTCTGATTCTCTGCAAGAGACTGAAAACTTTAAAACATGAAAAGCCATATTCACTCTGTGCCTTAGCAGTTGTCATAGGGCAATGCCAAGATTGTGCCTTTGCCAAGGAGGAAGACATAGTAAGTTTTCTGTATGATCATAGTCTTTCAGCTTACTTCAGCTTCATGCTCTGCAAGAGAGGCAGCCTAGAAAAGCCAATGAAGATATTCCAAATAGTTAGATGCTACTACTAGCTTTGCAATGACTCAGAGGGATACAGGATGCATACTTCCATTTCAATGAGCAACTACTGCTTCACATATGGATTGACATTTGTTGCTACACCAGAATATGAGATGTCAGTATTTTTCAGTATTCCAGAATGTACACTTCCACCAAAAGCTGTTAATTCCCAGAAATACTCCCGCTAGTTATTTTTCCAAGGCTTAATTTCCACTGTGTTCTAGTAGGGGCAAGCCAAGGAACTCTTTTCAGCCTAATAATTGTACAGATTTTGTAGCAAACTAGATGTTAGGTGCACATCAACAGTAGTAAGACTCACTGTCTAGTGAGCTACCTTTACATGCTGTCCTCTTTCACATGTCTAAGCCCATCTCATAATTTTCTAAGCATACCCTCTTCTTTGAGCATAAAGGACAAGTAGTACCTGTAGGAGGCTTCTGGTTTAGACACTGTGTAAGTCATATCTCCTTGATGGATGCTGCAGTCTCCTGAGGAGGGTGGTTAGGTAGTTCTGTATACAGTTCAGGGGAGAAGGGAAGTAGGAACAGCTCTAAGGCTCTTTATTCTGGCCCAGAATTTCTCATTACATGGCCCTGAATAAGGAGGCCAATGGAGATAAATTGGAGCTGGACCCTCCACGTTGGCCAGGCTTACTTCAGTGAGGGCTTGAGATCTGTAAGAGCAGAAGATATGCACTACTGGGGGAGAGAGTGGAGGTGGAAAAAAAGTAGGAGCTCTTCAGAACAAAGTATTTGCACCAGAAAAGCAGTACGAACGTAAAAGACGTTCTACTTTAATTCATGTAATTCTTAATATTATCTGGATTATTCTAGAGCTCTGCAGAGGCTGAAACTACTAGCAGTAGCAAGTGAACTTATCAGGCCTTTGGAAAAACTTCCCAATACAGTCAGCCATACACAAATTATCCTTCCATGAATATTACACTTGCTTCCTTACTTCAAAACACATTGGAAAACTTCCTGTTATTCTTAGAAAGTCACTATGTTAGTTTATATTTTTTGTCTGCTTATACTTGCTGCAAACTCTGCATTTACCCATTGGTTTGGCATTAAGGCATTTGTTTGCATCATTCTCTCCAGATTACTCTATGATGCAGCATTTTCCTCTTTCTGTTAAGACCAATATGGAAAAAATGAGTGCTCTTATATGACAAGTTTCATCCCTCCTTCAAAGCCAAGATGAGGTGTCCTAACATTTGCCTTATACACAACTATAATAGACATCCTAGCCAGGAAACAGTGTTTTCAGCCACTTAAAACAGCAGTCAGTCTAGAACTGAGCTTATGTTCAAAGTTGCTATTACTTGACCATGTATACCATATATACCATGACCTCTTGAAAGCGAATGAGCTTAAAGTTGTAGCAAGAGCTATTTTATAGAATTGGCATGCATTTCAGGTTTAAATCAGTACTATACTGACATTCAAGAATTTCAGTCCCCATACAGACTGAGATGAACAGCACTTTTATTTATTTCAATTACAAGAAGAAAGACAAGTAAACCTTACAACCAGAAAGGCAAGGAAGGCCTCATGACCTTAGTGAAAACCACTTAATAATCTAGGCAACGTTATGATTTCTTGAGATGACAAAGAAAACATACCCCCTCTTAAAACAACTTTTCCTCATTTCTATAAGGAAATTTTCCTGTAGGAACAGCACACTGATGTTAACAGAATCAAGAGGGACTACTGATGTACAAAGCCTACATTCACCCTCCCACACCCCAGCAAAAGGCTTAAGTGTAAATTTTATTCCAAAAAAGATAACATGCAGTCATGACCACATCTAGAGGAGAGGGAAAAATTTAAATCTGTTTTTCAAATGAAGGCAAATTATTACTCATTAACGAAGTTAAATGAAGATACTTTTTCACATGGTAGTGTACTTCGTAGCTAAAGAAAATTCTCATTTTAAGCCAGTGCTTATCCAGCTTTTGTAGTAGAGTGAACAGCTTATATAAAAACTGATCCCCCTACCAAGCACTCCAGATGAGAACTATGATGTAAGAAAAGTGCTAGAAACACGTGGGAAAAATTACTATACAAAGTGTCAAGTGCAAATCCCCCCACCCATTGCCTAAAATTCAGTGTATTTACTGAAGTACAATAGAAAAGACTGAATTCAGGAGCGGTTGACAGTCGGATACAGTGCTACAGGTTGAACATTAGCCTCTAAAGGACAAACTCAAGCATGCATGTATCCCACCACAAGGGAAAGATTTGCTTGAGCTTCCCAATCTGCTCATTTCTGCAGATTGCTCTGGTATTATTGCCTTCCTCATTACCAACTTAATTCCTGTACTCCTTTGAAGGGACTCTTATAAAAATTCTGGATTATTTGACAAAAAAAAATCACTCGCTATTTCAAAGAATACAGAACAGGGAAAAAAAGTTTACAACTCCTCCCTTCTGTTGCTCTTCTAAGCAGCATTAGAACTAGAAAGCATGAGAAAGTGCCAGATCAAGTACTGTTTGATCATCTTTTGGTCTTTGAACAACACAGCTGAGGCAGATCGTAACTTCTTCAGTCAATCTCTAGTCTGTCAGTTCTGGTGCATTTCACCCATGCTATATGTCAGTTCTCAGTTTCCCCTCACTTAAATTGTCAGGGATACATTTATTACACAGTACTCACAGGAAGTCTCGGAATTTCAGGCAGATCTATTCATTCTCAAGGAGTATCCTTTTGGTTCAGTGAAGACTTTTGAGTATCTTAGCTTACACATTCATTCTGGAGGCAGCCATCATGATTCCATTTACCCAAAGTACTATCTGGAGTGGGGCTGTTACTATCTTGAAATTACAGTTTAAAGTTAACCAGTAATACAGAAGAGTACTTTTCCATATTTCCAGTGAAGGAGCTGAGAAAAAAAGATCTGTAAGAAACCATTGCTGCAATTTTATTTTAACAAAAGGGCAGATTTATTCATGTTTACAAACAAGTTTCAAAAACAAAAAGGAGAACATGTATGCTACCCACTAACAACCTTTCAAAATGCCAACAGCCCTCATGCTGCATGAAGGATTCTATAGATTAGAAAAAAATCACAGTTCCACTCACAGTTCACCAAGACAGCACTAAACTAACATGATTAGACAAAAACAAAGGACTAAGATTCTGATGTATTTTGATTTAATCCATTTTGCCCGAGATAACAGAAATATTTCAAGCAAGTTCCATCACATATTGATGTCCTGCATTAAACAATCCTAAGTTCTGAACAAAAGTTATTCATTAAGTTTCTCAAAATTTTTAAAAATTAAACAGTTGTTTCAAAACCATTAAGTAGTAAATGTATTTAAGAAACTAATTAGGACAGAGGCCATAACTTCATTAGAACACCACTGCTCATGTTTTTACAAAGCATTAGTGTTATCTATTTGGCTATTAGTAGTAGCAATTTATCTACAATATTTAACAAGGTAAATTGCAGGCAAAATTTAGTACAGTTTCAATAGAAACACCCTTTTCCTGAAAATACAGCAGTATTTGAAGGACTAGTTTTTTTTTGTTGTTTTTTTATTTTTTTGTTTTCTTTTGTTTTCTTCTCTGCATCATTTATAAGGAAGCTTCCCATCTATGAACAGGAACAAAAAAGTATCTACAAACCTTGTAAACAGATCTGTATCATTTATAAACATAAATAATCCAAATTATTAACAGCCAACAGCAGAAATTAAAGTATCAATTCAATGATCCAGGGCCTCCTTGCCCTTCCCAGCCTTCCCTTCAGAAAAGGATCATGATAAACTAAAGCTCTGCTAACACACTCTTCAGGATCATTCTTAAGTACAACAGATGATCGACAGGTCACTTATGCCAAGTTACTGTTTATCTGTCAGAGTTCATTATTACTCCCACCCCCAGAAAAGCACCCTCCAGTCTGGCAGAAAGCTTTTTTTAAAAAAATAAATCTACATTCGTACAAGTGTGTCTTCTGTTGAAGTCCAAGACAAGAATATCATCTTGTCCATCATAATGTGTGAAGAGACCCAGTTTCAATTTCTTTACAAAGCAGCTAGTGTGTTAACATTCAGCTTACAATCAGAGTGATGTTTCCAAACTATGTAGTGGGCTCCCTGGGGATGAAGAGGTAGCAGACTTGTTCATGTCTGTTGTAAGGTGAATTCCACTGTCAACCGCATTGTTATTTTTATTGGGAGAGGGTGGGGGAGTAGAGTTGCGTTTTGTTGGCGCATCATCTTCAGCATCAGTATCATCAATAAGGGGAATATGAGGCTCGGAGTCTTCTATTCTAAACTCAGGATGCGTCATAAAATTGTGAATTGAACTTCGTGTCTCAGGTTTCTCTAGCCCCTCGTACAAGGAGCTACGAAATGCATTCACCACTCGGATCTGTAAACAAAGAAAAAAAGGTTGTTAAAATGCTGCAGATTTACTGGTAATGGCATGGTTCTTATGAGTTTGAATCCACAAACAGCTAGACATGAGTGAATCGAATTTGTATGATGCAGTGGAACTTGCAATAAACTGTAAAAAATGAAGAGCATTTCAGTAGAGCACTGCCAGTCTACACAGTAGGAATAAAAATTGTGAAAGTACTGCAAAAAGCTGAAGGGCCCTAAAAATTCAGACATGGCACTAGAATTGTTCAATTATTTAACATGGGCTAAGCATTTTTCAGAAGTGAGGCCAACAATTATTTACTTCTTTACAAGTTACATAAATCTTAATGAGTGTTTTATTGAATACTTGGGGGAGATTGAAGGGAGGGAAGGAGGGATATGCTGAAAATAAGTTAGGGGATAAAAAGGGTTACTAATTCTCATGCTAGGAAGTAGGATGTCAACTGACTATGAAAAAGCCAAGCAAGTGTAAGCCAATGTCACAATGACTGAACATTAACGAAGTCATGCAAAAAAGGATACCACTATAACAGCTGTAAAAATTCGAGTATATACCCATTTACCACACTATAGAAAGTTCCTTAGTGAATAGTGCTTTGGAAACTTAAGACCAGAACTATGAAATTAAACAGTGTATTGTACAGTTTAGTAGCCAGGACAGGTTGTAACTTTGAAGAGACTACTTAAGTGCCAACAAGTATGAGAAAAGCAGGGTGATCAGCCTTTGTTCTAGTCTTCAATTTACCTTGAATTCATGGGCGAAATTCCCAGGCTGAGTATTGTTTTGTATCTTTATATTGTTTAATATTTTTCAAATCCAAAAGCTTACAGATTCATAGCTAAACCTTTCATAGTTAAAAGTACAGCTTCATTTTACTAATTGTGCATGTCTAGGTTGACTTGAATTCCAAATTGTAATTTGAATGATCAAAGCAGCTGCCCACACCCCCCTTCTCTAAAGTCCCACATCTCCCTGACCAACTACAGGAATTCAGGATTCATTCTTGAACTGATAAAACAAGTCTGTAACCCCTTTGTCCAACACTTCTGCCAACAGACAGTTTCCCCCTTCTGTTAACTCCCCATTCAATCTCAACATCCTTAAGTCTCCAGCAAAGCAGTGTCACATAGTGTTAAACAGTAAGCAGCAGAGCAACTGCGTAGTAAATAAGAACTTACTGTTACAAACAGCAAGTCAAATTTAAAGCTTTTTTTAGCACATCCAAGATGACCTGTTTCAAGCTGAGAAATACGTCATGACTAGTGCTTCCATACTGTTCCTTGATAGTAAAAATAAAGTGACTTCCAGGTGAAGGAATGAGGCTGGAAGGTCAAGCAGATCAAGAGCACAGACTTCAAAGCAGCTAAGATACAACAAGGAAGTTCACTGTAAACAGAGAAGGGCTCCCCAAAAGCAATGCATTAAATCAAATCTGTTAAAAAGAATCACTGCACATGATAAAGTTATGTCCTGACTGTGCTCTTTGACCTCTAGAAACAGCGTTGTTTCCCCTCGGCTCCTCCCTCAGACCACTTGCACAAAGAATTTTACTCAAAAGCTATCGTGTCCCCATTTTTATACTACAGGTACATGCTGAGCCCAATTCACCATGGAGACGGGGAAGAGGGCACAGGGGGTGTGGGGACAATACAGGGATGGGACACGCACGCAAGGAGGAGGACATAACTATCAATAAAGGGATGGCAGGCAATAGGCTGAATGTGCTAGAGAAAAGATTACAAGAGCAGCTAGTACTTTACTGTTCATCCCATGAAAAAATTGAGCACGCTATCAAGGAGTTGGTGCGTTATATGAGGTTTAAACAAGTCCAGCCAGCTGCATAAACTGTCTTGGCACTTACCAAGAAAATTAGCAGTGACAGCGTCAGACTGAAAGTTTGCAATGCCTTTATTTGGCATGTTGCATCCCACTGTGCCATTTATGTGGCAACATGAAATATGAATGTCTCCTGGGATGGTTTTTTATTGCTAACAGACAAGAAGTTAGAACATCAGCAGTAATGGAAAACAATTTCTGGCTTAACAGGACAGCTGTAATTATCATAGAATATAAACATACCCACAATAAAGGTTCAGTTTCCATGCAAAATACATACTACCTAAGTGGACTAGACACTCCAGTAAACCTAGGACCATCAAGGAGTCCAGCCGTAAAGCAGATATCAAACTATCAGCATTTTAAGCTATATTTTAAAAGGGTAAACTAGCATTTTTAAGGCTTTCTTTTCAACTACTCACAATAATGAGTAGTTAGACTAGAGGGATAACTATAAATAAATTGCATAAGTGAGGAGCAAACAAGACAATTTGTTAGGTGTAATTTATACTGTCATCAGGCCTTGCTCATATAAGTACCAGAATAGCATGGAATGCAGTAAGCACTCCAAGTCATCCTAGCCAGACAGCTGCTTAAGAGTTACAACCTTCATAGGAAAAGCTGAACTTTCTTCCAACAAACAGTTCCAAAAGAGAGACAGTAACAACATCTGCTTCCCATTAATACATATATTAGCTATCAAAAGTTGTCCTTCTAGAGAGTGCAGCAGAAGGCTGTACTACTTCGTGAGCATAAAAAACTAGTTCTCTCCTATGGTAGCTCTGTATCTGCATTGGTCATTTGATGCAATGAGATGCTGCAGTGCCCAGTAGATTCTGCTCAAATAGCAGCATGGAATGACATTGCTCTCTAGAGAATTCTGAATGTCTAATTAATGTTCTGGAGTGTAGTTAGGGATACAGGTTACTAATTAGCATTTTAACTAGGAGATGCAACCCTGTGCTTCATTTTGTGTTCTTGAGGCATGCAAATTTGTGAGCAGAGCTTCTCAATAATACTGCAAGGTAGGGAAATAGCTGTCTCACCAATGGAGAACAAATACAGTGGTAAACACTTGTGCAAGCTCACACGCAAATTCTGGCCAAGCCCAAACATAAAAAACAACAAATTAAAAAAAATCTGAAGAGACTATTTCATTTAAGACAGCTCCTGAAATTAAGGGTCTTCATCCACCTGGTAATCTGAAAGATTAAGTGGGTAGGGGAAGAGGGAGAAGAAGCCCTCTCAGAGCTATTTTTAAAAAACAATTATTTACCAGATCTCTAGGAAGTTAGAGAAGGAAGTTAAAAGAATAAAGTTAAACGTGATATATAATTAAGATGGAAAATTCTTTTAGCAAAGATACTGGCTATCAGTATTTAACTACAACTGCTATGCATCTTCAGGCTCCAGAGTTTAGGCCTACATCCAAGAGTAATTAAATCTCTAGCCTCTACAGAGAGGAAGGCTGAAACTGAAACTCCACTTAATAGCACAATACAGAGAGGGCAGAATTAAGGTGACACAAACTTCTCTTTCACTGATGGCTTATGAACTGCTCCCCGAAGAACCTAGAGAGGAAAAAAACCCTTCAGATTTGAATGGAAGTTTCCCCATTTAATGCTTAAACATTTTTTTTCTTTTTATATTAGCTAATTACATATTTCTTCTGACTTGTATGCATTTTAGAAGCCTTCTTTTGCCACCTGAATCCTGATGTTGAGAAAGCTGTTATTCAGTAAATAAGGTCCAACGAAAGCAGAGATTCATAAAGTTCCTCACATGCTACAAAGAAAATGCATTTAGTGCTCCATGTTCTAACTACATTCATATTTTCAACATATCATTTGCTTCCAAATCAGCTTGCTTATTTAAGTATTGTACTGCAGTGCAAGAGATCTATTTTTGTTGGCCTGGGTCCACAATTATACAGTTAATTCATTTATACAATGTAAGTCACCCTATGAGGCATATACTCGAAAATTTACAACAGTTTTCCCTGTTTATCTTAAAAATCCCTCTGTACACGAATGGATGAAGGCACAGGATGTGCAGGCTCACAGCTTTCGCATTAAAGTCTTGTTGAAATTGTTCCACCTGTTCTCAGCCCTCTAAGAAAAAAAAAAGTCTCGAGGACTCCACTTTGTGGAAGAGCTCTATAAAAGCCTGAACGATGATTTTAAGTACTAAGGAGAAAATGAGAAACGTTAGGTACGTGAATTAGGAAATGTTAATTTCATGCACTTTAGGAACACACACTCACACCCCACAGTAGTAGAAGCAGTAGTAGAGGAAAACACTACATGTGTAGGGGTAGAAATATTTGTTACATCATGGTGCTGGCTGGCGATGGAGGGTTGCCGCCTTAGAGCCCCCTGAATGGTACTTCCACTCTGGAAAGCATTCACTACATCCATCTGCAAGGAATCAGAGATTGTGACAGCTTGCTCAGCAAGAGAGAGAGAGAACAAGAGAAAGGACCATCCCATCTATAACACACAAAAAAGTAAAGAAAAAAAGGCACTTTTTAAAAAATAGAGCAGATACATAGGCAAGAGTTGCATTTAAAGCTGAAGAAAACAGAGGACCCTGAGGGATTACACATCCACCCATACCCCCTTTTGACAGTCTCAGTCACACCACTTAGAACTGCCACCTTAGTCAAAAGGGCTGGAGATGGAGAGATTTCCCTCATAAACCCCACTGTGTCCTACCTTTTTCAAGACCATACCTGAGTTTGTATTCTGTTTAGGCCTCTAAACCACAAGATCTGACCACGACGCAATTCTCTCTCAGCATGGTCAATCTCCTCTACATCTTCTGCTAGTTCTTCTTCAGGAATCTCTTCCTTTTGTGTTCCATGACCAGCTTCTTTGAGGAATTTCAGACGGCTGGTTGGAATTGTTGAAATCAACTAACAGTGAATGAAATATATAAATTAGGATTATTCTTTTTTTTTTTAACAACAAAAACAAAAAAGGCTTGGCATGATATCCTGCATACAATTAGCAAAGTTGAAAACAGCAATTACATAAATGCATCAACGTAGAGCGATCACTCCAGCTGAAGAGCTGCAAAGCTGTGAGTATCCTTACCACCTCAAATGAGGTGTGGAATTAAACTTGGACTACAAAAAAACCTTGCCAGGGACAAAGAATTCCATGTTAATGTTACCTGACAATGCCAGGAAGGAGTAGTACTGAAGCTAAAAAGTCATTAATTCTGTAGCTTATACTTGTATCTAGAGCTTTCAGAGCTCCACCAGTTAACGAGCATGATGTGTTACCTCAAGTGAGACCTACATCACCTAAAGTAGCCACAATTAATTCAGAAATACAAAACAGACATTCATTCATTTGTGACCTGGAAGTTATGAATCCATTTCCAAGGCGAGTGATGTTTTTAAAATTGTATGTATCCCAAACTGTTACTTTGCTACTTGGGGTATAGCAGTTTATTTATTTATCTTAAGCTAACCAAAGGCTGCATCTGGCTGTTCCAGCTTTCCTTTTCATCCCCACTTTCAGGGCTATTCTGGTGAACTATGTAGTTAGGGGGAGTCATCTTTTCATACATCCCATCTAGCAGCTCCACATCAATTCCAAGTCTGCTTTCCTTGATCATCACAAACTTAGGGACCATTTCCACAGCTGCAGAGGAAAAAAGACTGCTCCAAAACCGAGATAAACAGCTCTTCATGCTGAAACTGCTACTATGAATGCTCCCAGCTCTTTGACTTTAATGAGATGCTAGAGCAGCATGAACTGCAATAGGGAAGCTCTGCCCTCGCAGGACATTTTGGGTCAAAGGTACTTCAAGCCGTCTCAATTCTCTTCTAGGCTACTTTTAAACCTCAGAGTGACTCTATTTGATTTTTTAAATAATTAATTTTCCAGAGAACCTTATTAAAAAGCATACCCACTTTTAGAATATGCATCTATGTATGTATTTACAACTAAAACACACCCTAGCAATATTATGCTGAAACATGGAGTCTCTTTTACGTAACAGAAGGAAATAAACTGTAATGAAAAACTCTTCATGTGGCATGAAAAGTTTAAACAATCATCATTAAATAACAGAAAACTCCATAGCTCTAAAGTTTCATGTAAATAAGCTTGCTCCTTACAAGCACTGTCATACATGCAATAGTAATGAAACCCTGGGGAAGAGGGGGTAAGTCAAAATGTAATAGCTTAATAGATGGAAAGACTTTCCAATTATTTCACAATTATGCAAATTAAGATTAAAGAGAAAGTTGGTTTGACTTTTGCTGCCTTTCTTGCTACTCCAGGACATTTTGAAATCAAGAAAATATTACCAAGTTTAACAACTCTGATTTTTCAAAAAAAGAAAAAAAAAAGGTTAACACCAAGTTAAACGTATTTCAACATTAACATGTTCATTCCATCTTGTATTCTTACAAAACTTTCTGGTACTCATCTGGCTGAAGATATAATTTCATATGTAAAAGGTAACTACAGCTGATTCTAGTTTAAAAATACTCAACAAATCAGCCACAGAACCTAGTTATGAAATGTATTCAACTAAGGACTTTCTAGCTATTGAACTAGTCAATTTTCATCAGCATTTACCATTAATCCCATATACCCACATAGAGTACACTTGAAAGATCTGAATGCTAGTGTATTTGTATTTTCTATGTAAAGTATACTAATACAAGTAGATATTTGGCATTTTGAAAAATGCTAATTTACCTGGCCCCAGAGTAGTGTGCCCATGCCCAGGAAAATGGACCACAGCCACTGTTCAATCGAGAGTTCTGAGCAACTGAAAGGCTTCCCACCAAACTGCACAATAACTATCTGTGAAGAGCAACATCATTAAACATGTATCAGTGACCTGTTACTAAAAAATTCCCTAATGTGTCAAGATCACTACAGGCAACTCTGCATTAGAACATAAGATTTCTCATCTTACTAAGCATACTCTTCCACTATTCTCAGCAGTTTGAGCAGGTTTCCAAACCTAAGCTATCTTCTTATGCTTTTCAGTCTTTCAAGAACTACTCATTCATTCTTCAAATGTCACACTCACAAAAACCTGTTGAGTCCTTCATATTGCGTGCAGTTTTTTCATTTCACAATTACAGCATGTATTTGATGCTACAAATTTACAGTGATTATTTCTCCTATAAACACCATCTCAGAACTAATTCGATTAATAAACTTGTATTAATAGAAATCATAGATGTGTAAGA
Organism: Corapipo altera; assembly: GCF_003945725.1. Lineage (NCBI taxonomy): Eukaryota > Metazoa > Chordata > Aves > Passeriformes > Pipridae > Corapipo > Corapipo altera. The sequence continues at coordinate 24,221,785 of NW_020884873.1, read as the reverse complement.
CATGAAATATTTCAGAAGTAAATATACAGGATATTACTATGTATCCCATCAGTGTTAAATATCAGATTTAAATCACCACAGTGTGACAACTACATAGGAATTGTGGGGGAAGGGGGCAGAGATTTCAAAAGTTTAATTGAGTTCCTACTGACTTACCTATTACACCAAGCTGTATGAACTCTAATAAGCAAGGTATCCCTCTGTATAGGAACTATATGCATGAAAGTCCGCCCTGGAGAATCAACAATTTAAAGTAACAGGGCAGGCATGAAAAGGAGTATTGACCATTAAGTAGGACACATGACAGCTGAAAAGCCAAAGAGTATCTTCTTTTATTAACACAGAATAAAACACAGACAAAAACTCAGGACTTGGGAAGGCCACCAAGTTTATAAAGGGAACACAGTTGTATGAGTAATTTCTAAATGTTTGGTTTTGTTGCACAACAACAGTCAATCTGCTGCATATGCAACCCTAAAAATAAGAGTAGCTTCTGTAGAAGTGTCATCTAAAAAAAACTGAACCTGGGAGAGTAAGTACCCTAACTTTACATGAAGCAACAGTGAATACATTTGCAATGCTCGGACTGCAATGAATTCCATCAGCTTCACGGAATCCCACATCTAAGGAGAAGCGTAATGGGTAGGTTAAATCTTACATCTGCAACAAGTTAATTTAAAATGAAAGCGTTCTGAAATAAAGTAGTATACTGATTTGTTATTTCTTCTGATTAATTAAAGTTAAGGCCCTTTAGAAGGTGAAACTATTTCTTGTAAACTATTTTCTTTAGATTGAATTTTAACTTGGTGTTTCTCAACACCAGCTTGTTAACCCAATCAATTTAAGATAATTTCATTTCATTTGTTAGCATATACTGAGTAAACTATCTAGCTTTTACAAATCCCCCTACATGCACCTGGACATCAGTTTTTTTCACCTAAAACAGCACCTCTACAGATAACTCTAAAATATATACCAATACATACAACTGATTTCTGCACCAGTAAGATAAAGACTGATATTTAAGTTTCTAAAGCTTAATTATGTCCTAATCTCATTAAGAAAATATAAGTTGTAGCTTTTCTATGCTTGTTTAAATGGACTCTCATTCAGATGCACGGGCAGATACTACGAGGAAGATTTGGGGGCAGGGGATGAATGGACAGATGACACACACAACTTCATATTTTGCCAAGAGACTAGAACACTAAAATCAGATTGAAGGACTAGAAAATTCAAAAGGTACAAGTACTTCTACCTTCTGGTTTTTCCAATTTCAAAGAGGTCTTACCTGAAAACACCATGAAGCTGCAACTTATAGCAAGTCTAACACCAAAGTTTTTTCACATTGCAGAAATTAAATCCCTGGCACTAGCTGATTGGCATTTCAAGGTAAGCAAGTACATCAGTGTACTAGATGCATTTTCCCCGACCCTCCAAGAATTTACTTACCTGCACAACAAATGTCCCCAGAACAATAGAACAGAAGATAGCGTTGTTAAAGATTCCTTCAAAAACGTTTCTTTCACCATGAATTTTTCGGGCATTAATTTCATTAAAAAGCTGCATCATCACAAATGTATTAAATACTATAGTATAATGCTCTGAAGGAGGAGCATGCAGAGGTGCATTTCTTCCACTATCGATATCAAAAATTTTCTCACCTGTGTATAAAAGGCATTTATCAGCAGCTTAATTAGTGTCTTTACACACACTACAACAAAAAATAGTTTTAAAAAAATCACATCTCTCTACAACATTGAGAATAACTTCATAAAGCCTCAGTATTCTTACCAGCAAACAGGAGTGTGAATACCACAACAAGTTGGTAGAATGCATGACCCAAAATGTTCTTCATCATTGTACGAGAAATCAAAGGTTTGTTTCTACCATAAGGCTTTCGCAACAGAAGAGCTTCAGTGGGTGGTTCTGTTGCCAGGGCAAGCGAAGCTAATGTGTCCATTATGAGATTTACCCACAGCATCTGCACAGCTTTGAGTGGAGAATCCTATAAAGATAGGTACATAAACCCTCCAGTACAAGTGCACAAGTTTCAACTATTAAAGGCATTTATTACACAACATTGGCATGATCTGGAAAGCATTATGTTCTTTGGACTACAATTTAACTGAAAGTTTGACAAGAGTTAATCAGTCATGACATTTTCAACATTTATTAGCCGAAACAATCCACTACTGGTACGTACTTGTGTTATGCATGCTCCTGTAAAAGCAACAATTACTGCTACTACATTGACAGTAAGCTGGAACTGAAGAAATTTGGAGATGCTGTCATAGACATTTCGTCCCCACATAACTGCTTTAACAATACTTGTGAAGTTGTCGTCTGTAAGGATAATATCAGAAGCTTCTTTAGCTACGTCTGTTCCAGCAATACCCTGGTAGAAAAAGAAAAACACCATGAAATATAATGAGATGCACTGACCTATGTGATAAAAGCTCTTATTACATCCTTGGTCAGCGTTCACTTTGATGCACCATGTTAGAAGGATCCCTTTAATGTAAGTATCTGAAGGCCTACTGAATTAAGTTCTACTCAAGCATGGGAAAATCTGAACAAACAAACAAAAGAAGTCATGTCTTTAAAATAAAGACCTTAACAGAAATCCCCAAGTTGATGATAAAGACACAACCAGTTCCCCAAAGAAATGTTACTGAACCCTGTTCGAGCTGAACGCCACCAGATGGTGCAGTGCTACACAGTTCAGGCTCTGACCTGAACGGTTTCCTGTATGGATTCCAGCAGCAGGCAACACATGTGCTCGGAACACAGTAGAATGATGAACATTACAAAAAACCTTATGCAGAAGAACATTAGCATTAAACAGTGGAATATGCAATGTTATTGCATATGCATTGCAATGCAATATGACGTTCTTAAATTTTAAGCACCTGTAGTCTCCTACAGTATCCAAACAATTAAGATGACTTCTGTGTAACACCTACTTCAAAGATCTTTATGTTGCTTTTGGCATTCCAAAACCTCTAACACGATAGCAAATTTAATGATCCTTATTCTTGATATATTACTTTGTCAATGATATGAGTGACCTGCACAGCTATGTGTACACCTTAAAAGGTACCTTTAGATATCATACAGTGGATGGTATACTTTAAGTGCTATTTAGATAAGCAGTTATGGAAAATAGTTTCTTACACAGATGAACACAGACAGCAACTGCAGGAAACATTTAAGTTCTAGAAGAGGAAAACAAATTGGCCCCTGACTGTGGCAAATACAACAGCTATACAGTTGCAGAACACTCGTTAAGACAAGACTGTTACAGTTTAGAGAAAATTTCAGATGTAGCTGTCAAATTTCTAAGTCATGCTTTTGAAAAATGCTCCTTGAGAATGATTTGAAGCTCTTCCTCTTCCCATTTTTTCCCTCAAGATTAAAATCTGAGTCAGTGCATCTGCATGTGGTGTAGGAGGAGTGTGGTCTCCATTTTGTTTCCCTTCAAACGCTTAACAATGACTTTTTAAAGACTACAGTAACCTGCTAGCACCAAACTGCACATCTTCAGCTTAAGACTGAGACAGAATCTTGTGGCAAAGGGAAGGTTGAGGAATCTATCTTACTATGTCTTGAAAGAAGCATAAGAAAGATGAAACCTACATACTTAAGGTATGAGTCTATATAGTATTAGCACTTAAAAGCCAAGACATGGTTTAGCAACCACGTAAAAGGGTAGTTGAGAATTTAAACTGAGAAAGCCACATAATCTAAGGAATCATCCAGACAAATGCAGATCCTAAATTGTCATAAAATGCTGCAGCTTCAGATGTACTCGATATCGCCTCCAAAGCCAGTTTAAACATCAACTGGCAGTCTCCTTCTTCCTGTGTATCATTTAATGGGAAAGATGATTAAGCTTATTCCATATTGCATATAAGTTTTACTTAAAGTCAACACAGTATGCTATTTACTGCTGGAAGTCCCTTTATGTTGAACATATCTCATTTCAGATATCTTCAGTATCTGTAATTCTGTTCCGACACTTTGTAACAAGCTTTGGTGTAAAAGGTTTTTGATTTGCAAGTAACTGCAAATCTGCATTTTTAAAATTTTATTCAATGGCAAATGCCACAAGGACATTTTCCATCAACTCAAAACATGTTAAAGTTGGAAAAAAAACTAATTAATATTAGATGAGAGAGAAGTTGACTGCATTAACTTTGTTGTATGTTAGGCTCTTAATCTTAACTGATTTGCTAAGTTATTGATAAAATATTGAAGATTTTTAAAAAAATCATACCATAGCAAATCCAACATCTGCCTTCTTCAGAGCTGGACCATCATTGGTACCATCACCAGTTACTGCTACAACTTGCCTCTGGTCAAAGACAGTGCTGTCAATTATACCTGAAATAAAATGACATAGCAGTGTTACAGCTCTAAATTGAACACAGCAAAGATTAAACCTGAAAGAGAAAGCCAGTTTTTGTCTTCCTCAGTCTCAAAAAAAACAAACACACCAAAGCCCCTAACAAAAAAAACAATAATCACAAAAGATAGTTCTATACTTGGTTCTATTTCTCAAGCAGAAAAAAAATCCGTTGGCAACACCTTAACAGGTGTTTCCCACCACTTAGTCCTATCTTTTTCTCCTAGAAGCAGGAAAAAAAAAAATCTAGCTTTACTTAGAAGCTCAGAGTTTTTACTTACCTTTTACTAGAGTGTGTTTGTCAGTGGGAGAAGATCTTGCAAGAACACGAAGCTTTGGCCAAATTTTATCTATTCGCTCTTGCTCTATCTGCAAAAAAAGCATTGGTTATATTTTACAGTTAGGACACTTAAGATATCTGTTGATGCACTTGACATAGTCAGTATGCTTACCTCTCCTTTTTCATTGCGTATTCTCCTGTTAAAGTCTTTGCCCTCTAAACACAGGAAGTCTTCACCAGGATTCAGAATACCACATTTTAATGCAATAGCACGAGCAGTGTTAATGTTATCACCTGTGACCATACGTACAGTTATGCCTGCACGTTGACACTTCTTTATTGCATCAGGTACCTGTAAAAAAGAAAAAAAAACCCACAGGCTCAGAGATTGTACATTAGCTGAATAAATCCAGACATGTGAGTGAAAAGAATGTTTATGGCTCAGGCCAGGATAACTCTTATTTTAAAATGAAGATTGTAGTTATGGAAATTTTTTAAAAAATTAAGTAGCATATCACAATTCTTTTCCTGAAAACACACAAATGGCAATCGTGGCAAAGAGGCTTTGTGTTTCTATCATGTCAGTTCCCCTTCCCCCTGCAATTTTTCCAATACTACAGTATTCAGAAATACTACAAAAATCTTCACAATATGTTAAGCTGTACTGAGTACTGGCATTTCATTTACGATTCTGTGAAATAAACTACAGCTCATACTCCACTACTTCACCCACGACTTGTACTGCAAAGTGACAACAGTGCAGATCAGCCTGGAGTTCCACTTATATGTGGTATAAAAGCTTTCACTATTGAAAAACCTCCTTAGACCTCAACCACAAGCCAAACTCCTTACCCACAGTTCTCAGGTGACAAACTCACCTCTCTCCATCATCTCCCATGACAAGTTGGCAACCAGCACAAAGACTAATATTATCCTAACCAAATAGTCCTAATATTCCAAGAGGTAAAAAAAATGTCAAGTGTTCCATTTACTGAGACCCTGCATAGTAAGCACCTTAAGTTATTAGTTTCTACAGAGCTTCAGTAACACAGCATAAGTGACATTAAGTAGTTTTAATCTGCTTTTATAGCTCCATTAACTTTCCCCTCAAGAAATTAGATTTTCATTTATTAACTATGCTTAAGGCATACAATAGCAGTTCATTTTCTTGTACTCTCCACATGATGAACATGAATCTCTTGTAACAGAACCACTCCAGCTTAGCTAGTGACCCTACCTCAGGTCTCACAGGATCTTCAATCCCAACAACAGCAATACATGTCAGACCAGTAACAATATCATTTTCGTTGTCCCACTCTGGTTCAGGTTCTCCTGCTGGGAAGTCTCTGAATGCCAGGCAGATGGTTCTGAGACCTTCGGAAGCCATTGGCTCAATTACAGTTTTCACAATATCATCACGGTCCCTAGGTCTAAATACCTTTGGTTCTCCATTAGCACTCAGTATTTTGAAGCACCTGGAAAGAAACATTTAAAGAGTTATCAAATTTTAACCAAAAGTTCAGCCTATTCAATGGCTTATTACTGAAGTCCAGTAAGTCTCCATAAGCTTTGTTTTCATTAGACTCACACACACACAAAAAAAAAAAGCCAGTAGTGGCATCTGCAAGGTAATCTTCTTCATACGCATGTAATTTCTTCCCAAATGCAAAACGTACTTTCTGTAGAAAGTGAACTGACCCAGTCATCCTAGGATGAAAGTAAAGCTAATGACTTTAGGATACAAATATCAGTTACCTCCCAGAAGTATCCACTTCTGTATTGCATATAAACAGACCGGTGTTTGCGCTGGTTGAGTCAGGCAATCCAGTTCAACAAAATAATCTCACCTTGTTAACAGCTATGCAAGTCTCAGAAGCACAGCACGATTCTAGAACATGCACATGCTCCTTAACAGCTGTAAGCACTAAACTTACAGCACTAAAAGCAAACTCTGGTACTGCTAACCTTTAAGAGTAGAAAGGTTTGTACCCCTCCTCCCCCCTGTTAAAGTGCAGAGAATTCAGAAAGCATCTGGTATATGTGGTAATGTGAAATATTAAATTAAAAACAAATACTTAAACTGATTTAAATGTTTGTATAAGAGACTAGATTTAACACTATGGACTCTAGCATTTCAGCACATGTTCTTTAAGTTACTCTTCTTTATGCCAAAGATGCCACTGCTTTCACAGACAGCCTATATACTTTATCTATACTGGTGCCATGAATATAACACTATCAAATATTTTGAACAAGAAAATTAGTCTCGTTCATGTGTCCTTTGCAAAGTTTTGCCATAAAGCAACACCATACACATTTGTTTTACAAATTAGTACAAATGTAGCATTGAACAAAAAAAAGTTCAGACCTGGTAGATCCACAAAGATGACTAAAATTACATTTAAGTGTTTAGTCCAAGGAGTTAGGGAATTCCCTAGAATGTTTCCACCTCATACAGGAAATTAAAATGAAGCAGTCCCTTAGAGTTTTAAAATATCCATCATAACTGAAATTTGAAGTCCATCTGAATTTCCTGATTTTGGTTATCTGTTCAAATGTAGTGGTCCTGAAACCTTACATCAGGTGTAATTATGAGACAAAGCCCCCAAAACTCAGGCTGCTGGAAGAAACATGGGCATATTCAACATAGGAATGATTTTAAGTGGAAGGCTGAGCCAGAAGCATCCATTGATTACTGCTATGTTCACCTGAATCACATCCTCACTGTAAACTCCGTGTGCCACAAATTCTTCTGGCCTGGTAAGATGCCTTCAGTTCTTGGCTTTCTAAGAAGGAAGTGGGTTTGTTCAGGAAAAAACTTTCTTGGGCCAAATTTTTCTTCAGTAGGTGTCTGGCTCAGTTTTTAGAAAACTATTATCCGATGTTACAGGAATGCAGTTGAGATGGAGACAGGGGTGTCTTTGCGTCTTCAGATCATGTAGAAATGAGCAATTAGGCCCTAATTAGCACAGCACTTACAGAAATAGGTGCCAATAGGAGTAGTCTAGTAGTTCAGTAGTTAACTAAACTTAAGCTTCTAGTGAAACCTTTTGCAGAATCAGGGGCTTAAGTAAACAGTTTTATATCAGAGAATTACTGTTCATTAGCTATGTGAAAAAGCAGTCATAAACTGGATATGTTGGAGTGAAAGTTTGGAAGCCGTACAAGGAGTGGCTGAGGACACTGCTTTTGTTCAGTCTGGGGAAGACAGGAGAGCCTTCATCATGGTCTACAGCTTCTCCCTGATGGGAAGCCGGAAGGGCAGGCACTAATCTCTTCCCTGTGGTGACTAGTGACAGGATCCAAGAAAATGACCTGAAGCTGAGTCAGGGGAGGTTTAGGTTGGACATCAGAAAAAGGTTTTTCACCTAGAGAGTGGTTAGGCACTGGAACAGGCTGCCCAAGGAAGCGGTCACAGCACCAAACCTGCCCAATAAGCATTTGGACAACATTCTTAGGCACATAGTGTAATTCTTAGGGTTGTCCTGTGAGGGGACAGGAGTTGGACTTGATGATCCTTGTGGGTCTCTTCCAACTCAGGATATTCTATGAAATATTTGACTTCATGTTAAGGAAAGAAAAAAGTGCTCTACTTGAAAAAATTTCTGCATTTCTTCTACTCTTATTATTAACCCATTTACATCTTATAAATGCTCATGTTTAAGTTTCAGTGTTCAAGAATAGTCATACTTGTTATAACAAAGATGGAGCAGCACAACTGACAAACCAGGCTACAAGCACTGCATAGCAAGTGGTTTATGACGACAAGACTTTTTCTCATTTGATACATACTCTGAAGTAGTTTGGATACTATTCCAATAGTACTCAAATCAGCCTATGTTTTCTTGTTCTTTGACAAATGCCCTTATTATTTATTTTTTAACTCAGTTATGAAGTTAAGGGGGCCACGTGAGTCTGGGATGAATGACATCTAGCAACTTCTACAGTTCAACTGCTCAATATAATAACTTGCAAAATAGTTCTGAAGGTAGAAATAATGCAAATATAGGCGTGCTTATTCACCAATGAGATCTGGCTTAAAATCTAGCTATGCAAAAAAATGCATGGACTTTAAGTTCCACATCAAAAGGAACAAGAGTCCTTTCCAGATTGATATTTTGTTCTGAGCACTAATTTGAGGAGAAGGAAGAATTAACATAATCAATGTGCTACTCAGACTAGAAATAGTTCGACCTTAGAACCAAACCCAGCCTCGTTACAAACTGCTGTTCCTGGAGAACATGAGGCATACATGTTTGATGTCTCTCTTCACCTAGTTAGGAGTTACCACAGCTGCCTTCACATCTATACAGGTTTGTCTCAGTGCTGTCTAATCACTCACTAAATCTAATCTCATTCTAATAAATCCTCCATAGATGGGCAGAAAAATAAGGAAGCAATTTGCTTTGTCACATTAAACCCCCTCAAGTTTCTTCATTCATGTTCAACCTCCCATTAAAATTATCAACTTGGACATCAACTTGCACAGTCTAACTAATAGTATGCTAAAAGTAATCACTGTTCAAAGGTACAAGTCCTTCCTGGAATTTAGGAAGTATCAGCTGTTGGGACTTTACTGGAAGACAGGTGAGCATTTTGACCAACCACACCTAAAAGTAAAATAGGTTAACAAAAGAATAGATCAATTCATAGATGCTATCAGAGAAGAGTTTACAAGTTCAAATTAATCACCACCAGGGTTTTTTTGGGTTTTGAAGTGCTAATTGCCCACCTTACTGTAGCAAGTCAAACAATGGAAGTTGACAAGCTTTGATGCTGGCTGCAACCCTAAGGGTATAGGACTGCTGCACTGCACTTGTTTGTGAGTAGGGAGATAAATATTTCACAGACTATGGCACAATGTTGTTTAGCATGTCAGGTCAGTCTCCTCACCTATCACAACATTTAGCCAAATTTAAGTGCTGAATCACAGTAGTAGTTGTTCTTACTTTTTAAGAACTATCTCAGAGGCACCTTTACTGAATATCCGGAAACTGCCATCAGAATTTTTTAACACAGTACTCATAGATTTTCTAACAGAGTTGAAGGTGTACACTTTGTACAAATCCTCTTCTGGTATCTCATTTCTTACGTCCTGATAATCACGTTTTAAATCCAAGAGCAATCCCAGCAAGGCACATTCAGTTTTATTTCCAACATGACGTGGTAGGCCACCTTCTTTTTCAGGAGGCTGCGAGAAGAACAAGAGCATCATTGAATAGGAGGTTAACTTATAAACCACTGAAGCACAGGATTTAGAAAACAAGGAAGGCCAAGCTTAGCTCTGGGATGGGGAAGTTTTACTTTTTCAATGATTACTTTATAAATTTCTATGAGTCATGATCCAAAGTCATACTGCTGCTTTTTTAAAAGTAACTTCCGTACCTGTTTAGGATCCTTCAGTCTGTTTCTCAGACTCAAAAATCACCCATGAAATTTGTATCAATCAACACAATCTTTCTAAAAGGCATTTTCTATTACTTGAAATACTTATCTGATCAACTGTAGGCCCTGAACAATTATTTTTGATTCTAAAAATACAGGTAAGTTCACATGAACTGATTTAAGCAAGCTAAATTGCATTATTTCTGCTAAATTAAAGTATCCTCTCCTGTAATAATTCTTCCTCAGTGACTTAGACTACGATCACATCACCGGTTAGCCTTCTTCTGAACAAACTAAGTCTTTAAGCTTCTTAAGTCTCACTACAAGTTCTGTTTTCCAGGCCATGGCCTACTTAACTGGAAAGAGTTCAGAATCAAGTTTCCAACCCTTTAATACCAGAACAAGTTTCTTATCTCAACAATGTGGGATATGCACATACTAGTCCTGTAAGTAAAGGAGTATTTCTTTTGAGATATTTGAGCTTATATAGCTATAACACTGCAGTGTAGTTTGCAGCAAAAAAGGGAGAAGCACTTACTCAGTTTGACATGCCTCAGGCAGCTAGAGCTGAACTATATTAATCGTAAGCCAGTGATCCATTTGCATTGTTCAGAGCTGCAAGATTTTGAATTTGGCAATACTGAATACTTGTACTTTCAAAATGTTCACTTTAACATGCAGTTTAAAGTATCCAGTTCTGGGTTCCCCAGTATGAGAGGTATCAAAATCCAGGCACAAGTACACCCATGGCACACAAAGATAATACAGGGAGGGACTAGAGCACCTGGCATATGAGGAGAACCTGAAAGGGCCAAGACTGTTCAGTCTGAAGAAGACTCTGGGGAAGAAACGTATGAGAATGTATTAAATGCCTGAATAAGGCAGGTGGGTGGAACAATGTAAAGACAGCCAAGCTAGACTTCCTAGTAGTGCCCAGTGAGAGGACAACAGGCAATGGGTACAAACCAAAGCTCTTGAAATTCCATTTTAACATATGGAAATACTTTTTTACTCTAAGAGTAGTCAAATACTTGACCAGGCTGCCCAAAGATTGCAGTCTCCATCCTTTGAGATTCTTAGAGCCTGACTAGGCATAGCCCTGAGCAACATGCCCTGGCTGATCCTGCTTTGATCAGGGGGACTGGAACAGAGGATCTCAAGCAGTCTCTTTTAGCCCTCTCTGATTTTGTTAAGCAGACTAACTCTGACCGCACTGGACATAATTTGGTTAACATGGTAGCAGTAAGGGACTCGGTCAGTTTACATGCAGCTAGCTTTTTTTTTTTTCCCCTGGCTTTAGAAAACAGATTGTGAAACTCTTCACGTGTTATAACTCATCAGTAGTATTTCCATCTTGTTTCAGAAAAATCAGTGCTGTTAAACTTGACTTGCTATCTCAAGTACAGCTATTGAGGAAATTCTTACAGAAGTACCATTTTTATTGGTTGAAAAGTAGCTTTTGGACAGAGTTTTTGCTGCAGTTTGTATACAAAGCATTCATAGTGGAGGCTTCTACTAAATCTTGAAGTGCTAATTTATTTACTAAATCCTAATTACTACTTTTACTTTTTACTACCTTAAAAAATGTTAGGTAACGTATTGGAATATTTACAGCAATGAAGCTATGTTCAGAGTTTCAGAAAATAATGCACACAAAAATGCTAAATAGTCCAGTATTTAAGTTTCAAAAATTTCTAAAATTTTTTTAAATTTCAAAATATTTTGCAAGTCTCAAGATTTGAGCAAATATAGTACAATTCTAAAGCCTACAAACTTATACAATGGTATCTGGAAAAAAAAATAAAAATCCATGTAGATCCTCAACTATACTTACTTTTTTTCATTACAGTCTGCTTAATGTTGTACTACTCTTATATATTTATTTTGAAGTAGCACTCAAATCCAGCCAAGACGCTCTTCAGGTAAGGTAAATAGTCTCATTTATAAAAACAAACTTAGACACAACTGTGAACTTAGAGGAAGTTATCTTCCTGAGATTGTATCTTTGAATTACCAATTCTAACTGAAATAAACTATTTTTTTTCCATTTAGTCTCAAATGAAGAGTTCAGAAATTTACAGCAGGTACAAAACACCTTATTCTGCATTGTGCCACAACTTAACTGCCTACCATGCGGCCCCCAGATAATTTGCAGCTTTTGAGGAAGTTTAGTTATCTTGACTGGAATGAAGAAATCCACTTACCAGTATTTTGGAAGTATAAGCACAATTAACAGAAATTCCTGTCACAAGGTAAGCCATGGTTTTCTCTGGGATAGCTTCTGGTTCTGGAATTTTTTTATAATGTTTTTCATTGATGTAGGCTTGGACCACTGTCATTCTGTTCATGGTCAATGTTCCTGTTTTATCTGAGCAAATCGCTGTTGCATTGCCCATTGTTTCACATGCATCCAGATGTCTCACCAAGTTATTATCTTTCATCATTTTCTAAGGAAATAAAAGCAGTTAACAGCGATTCATAACCATTACTTCACACTTCAGAAATTCTCATTTAAGAAGTCCAGTCTTACACAGCAGTTTCAGAAAACACTCAGTCTTTAAGTTATCTGGTATCTTTCAGAGGAAGAATTTGCAGCTGCCACATTCAGTACAGATTCCTTAAAGTCTATTATGTCGCAGTGAACTTCATTTTGAACAAAGTACCTAAAGACAGTCTTAATCTCACGTATCTGCATGTCACACAGACTACTGATACTATTCCAACTGTTATGAGCAAATAGTTTATGATGATATTTAGAAAGTGAGGTAAAGTTTGAGCTTTACCAGATACAATGTTTAAAAAGTCTTTCTGATTACAAGAAAGAGCAAATAAGCTGTGTTAGACTTATGTGAACCACAGATAATACAGACTACCAAGATACTAGGTTCAGCCTTAAACCAAAATACAAACTGGGAGTCTAATGTTTCAACTAAAACAGTGAGGACTACACAAATTTCATAGGTTAAATATTGCTTTAAATTCTTTACTTAACAGGCTTGTATAGTATTTTCAGTTCCAAGAGGCAGATTAAGTTCAAGTGATACAACAAAGCCACTACTAGTTAGTGATATAAGTTTTAGAACATACCCTAAGCACTGATTGTCTTTATAATTAGATTTTCAAATAAATAGTCTCAGCATGCTGAAACAGTAAGAAAATTAAGAAAATAAAGAACTTAAGTTAAAAAACATGCTGTATAATAAACAGAAAGCTAAGTGTTTTACAGTATTCCATCTTCACGGAGAATCAATCTGGAAGCTTTTGTAGCAGCTGCTTAACAGTTCAGCTAGGTAGAAGTTCAAGCTTATAGAATAATGTTATTTACAAACTCTTAAACATCTATGTATTGTAAATAAATGGCACAATGCTATGTACTGAACCCATTCATCTTTAGTTGGTGACAACAGGCTGGCAATCCTCACTGTTCAAGTTAGCCTGTATTCAGCGATGAGGAAAAGTACTGCAGTAGAATTCTTTGTAGTTTATGGCAACAAGAAAAGCTTCTTCCCAGTCTATTGGATCTACGTGATGCAGCATAAGTCAGTTTAGATTTAAGAGCTGATGAATACACCGATCTACCTTTAATATCTATTCCCCCTCTATCCACTTACCTTAACAGAGTAAGCCAGAGATATAGTGACTGCAAGTGGAAGACCTTCTGGTACTGCCACCACCAAGACTGTAACTCCAATAATGAAGAACTTCACAAAATACTGAATATAAATTGGTGTACATTCAGCAAGCCAAGGTCTCTTCTGAACCCAGAAGGTATCAATTACAAAATATAACACAAGGATAATGACTGTGATTGCAGACATCAACAAACCTTGTTAAAAAGAGAATAAAAAGTTTTCAGAAATTATCTCAAATATTTGGCAAGAGAGACTGGAGGTGAGTCAAGTACAAAATACTTCTACCTTTATAAAAGCTAGTTTATAACTAAGATTTCAAACAACCAAGTCAAAACATTGAGGTAGTTCTCATGGGTGTTCCGACTCCCAAAGTATGTATTTCCTCATGCATTTCACCCAGCAATTTCTAAAATCTTTTTTTCTTCCATTTAATTGAAAAGCATACAGCTAATTATGAGTAGGATACATAAAGTCAATTTACTAAGCAGAAATAAGAAGTGAAAAAATTCAGCAGGCCTTTAACAATTGTACTGCTAATTGATTCAGAGGAGTGTTTCAGTGCATGCACTGTCTCAAAGCAGCAGGATAGAAAAATCAATGCATGAAGTATATGGGTATTAAGGGTACATAGGTGATTACAATGGGTCAAAAGGTACATAAAGGAAAACAAGAGCTTTTGAAATATATGAAAAAAAACACATTTGACAAGAACAGTAGTTTACACTAAACTTACCATGGAAGCTTTATTCACCATTTGTTAGTACAAGTTCCTCTGAAAAATTAACATTGCTATACATAACTATGGAGTGCTACAGCTGTAAGTTTAATTGCTTCATCCACAGACTGTAGCAGTTTAATGACACAGATGCTAAAGTCAGCCCTTGTTGAGGTTCTAAAGTTGCTTCTGGCCTGAATCATTTAATAATTCTACTGAACAAAAATAAATCCTGAAATATTTGAATGAAAACACCACACACTAGATAATATAGCCTAAAATTTATGCTAAACTTCACTGTTCTTTTAGTCTACTTTCAAGCAGCAACAATCTACCAAATATTTTGACAAGACAGCTGAATATTATCTGAGAGAAAAAAAAAGTTACATATCAGCAAGGCATATGTTAAGTGGAAATTCCTAAGCCTCTGAAAGTATCAGAGATAACCTAGTTGACCCTACCACATTTCCTAGATTTCACTCAATCTATAATTCTCTAGATACATTGCTAATTGACATATCCTATCTAAAAAGATCACTCCTAACAGTTGTCTAATGTTATGAAGCTGGAATTTTCTCTCCTGGAAGCTGGCACTTGAAAGCCTGAATCTATTTAAATCAAGGAAAAATAAAAGCCATCCACATGACACAGTTTGAGAGGCCATCAGCATACTCAGGCAGAACAGCA
The DNA here is from genome assembly GCF_003945725.1 of Corapipo altera. Lineage (NCBI taxonomy): Eukaryota > Metazoa > Chordata > Aves > Passeriformes > Pipridae > Corapipo > Corapipo altera. The sequence continues at coordinate 24,206,678 of NW_020884873.1, read as the reverse complement.
TACTTCCACGCATCAGAACTTTGCACTTAATGTAAGTAGCTAGCCCTGAGTACTTTGATTATTTTAGCTCCTCACAAACTATGCATGTTCAAACTTAATTCCAACATAGCACCAGCATAAGTAGGGTACTGAGACATCATACCTGCTTTGCCAATCTGAACTGCAAGCTTTGTGAGTTTGCCTTGGAGAACTGACTTTTCTTTCTTTGGCAAGTTTGCTTTCTTCTTGTCTTTCTCATCTCCATCCCCACCATCCTCACTCTTCAGTGGTTGCATTTCCATGGCAGCACCATCTTGAGCTTTAGCTAGAAGGTAGGAAAAAAATTAGCCATTGGGGAGTCCCCTAAATCAGTGGTACTTAAAGAGCTTAACACCAGTACTGTGTATTCTTGTATCCAGACAGGCCATACTACATGTGAATGTTTAAAGAAGTGTATTGGGTGTAGGTGTTGGAATCCAAAGTTCAGTTAAGCATTTGTTTTGGGCAATTTCACTTAATGCCATCCTTAGCATAAGCACTTTGGATCTAAGGATTCAATATGTATTTTTTATAGGAAAGTCTGTATTCATTACATACACACTCAGAAAATAGAGACTTGCAAGAAAGGATCAGAGAACTTGCATTTACCTTTGTTACGGTTTTCAACAGCTCCATCTTGCTTTTTACCTGTCAGAGAGAGGAACAAGTTGTGTTTTAAACTGGCTGTGCAGAATTCATTTTAACGTTTATGTTTATATATAATGACTACATTAATCTGCTGAAACAAGCAACTGCATTAAAAAAAAAAAGTAAAACGTGTAAGTCAGCTCAGAGAAACAGCTCACATCAGTTTTTTGGACTTTCATTTTCCCATACAAAACTGCTGCACTGTTAATCTACCATGGTAAAGTTTGCACAAACTACTGACACAGACACTTATTGCTTCTGAGCAAAGCTTTAAAAAGATTGTTGACACGTTTTTCTATGAAATATATTTGTTATATTAAAGTGATTCTGGTTGCCTCCATCTTGCTTTGCTCTTCTAACACTTGCCACCAGTATCTGATTACTACTGCAAATGAACTGCAGGATCTCACTTCCAGAATCAGTGCTTTTTTGTACAACACTGCAGAAGCTACCGTAGTATAAAATATTTACAAATCTACAGCCAAGTTTAACAGAGGCATACCACTGGATTACTGATCTATGCTAACCCTATTTACACAAATATGAACATAATCTGTAAGCAAATACGATACATCGCTATAAGAATAGCTTGAGTTCATAATAAAGTATCACTCCTACCTGTGTTCAGAAACAGAGTTCAACAAGAGATCAAAGAAGGACGGTAAAATAATGAAAGAATTAAACAAGTGAAACATTAAAGGTAACTGGAAGACCAACACATGTTATTTGGGGGGCTTGGCAAGTGACAAACTTTACTTTTAAGTCAAGAAAGCAAGGTTAATTGAGGAACTTAGAACAAAACCCAGAAATTTTCAGTAGCTTTGATAACTCACCAAGTTTTGGCCCTAGGTTATGTAGACTGAAATTTACAAGAGTACTCAGGTAGAAGAAAATCAAGTTATCAAGTGTGTGTGGCATGACATTTAACACCTCCATTACACTATTACTGTAGACTAAGATTTCCCCCCAAGCATTCTCTCAACAGCTGAGGAAAAAAAAAATAGCATGTTCATTTTCTCCAGAAGATGCCACTTCAGACTTCTAAAGAACTTGTCATTGTTTCCTAATTTAGTATTTTTTCCTTCCTAGGTACCCTCTCTCTCTTACAAGAGCAAAGTTCTACACTTGAGTTACTTGTAGCTCCTTGTTCATACATTATCTCCTTGCACATACATTTGCTTTTGCTCTGCACCAAGCCATACACAGCCAACTAAATATAGTCCCTTTAATCTCCTTAACATTCACAGAGAGGCTAATTTAGTTTAACCTGAATTTTACCAAGGAGAATCTTATTATGCACCTAACTTAAGGGAAAGAGGAAGCTATCTATCTTGGGAGACAAAAAAAAAAAACCTGCAAGCATTGAGGCCTTAGGATACACCAAAACACCACTTGTCAAAGAGAATTCTGCTTACAGAATAATAAACAGTGACAGAATATTAATAAAAACTATAATCCTCTCCATATCAGATGTAGCAGCTGTACCATCATTTGCTTTGTCCCCTCTGTAAGGGGAAGAGCAAAGGATGGCAATTGTTTCACACTAATCCCTGGAAGTGTTGCAGGTCTTCACTATCATGCTTGAAACTCATTTAGAACTTTCAATTCTTCTTGTAACCATTTTTCTACCTTCTGAAGAAATTTACTACTTTTTACAATTCTGATCCTTCTAGAAACTTGAAAAGTATTTGTGTGTTAGGTCAAGACAACAAGAGTTCAATCCCAATTCTTGCACAGAGCACACACTTCAACAATTGACTCTTTAGTTTGAAGACCCTTGAGATTCTTAATCACATTTCTGTATAATTTCCATTATTGTTTCATATTCCTTTGATGAAAAAGTATATTTTGATTTACATTTATATTTTTTGGTTCTGCTGTCAAGAACCCTCAGACTCAGTCCCATCCAGTAGACTTCATAGCAGTTTCTTGAAAAATTTGTACCGTGGTGAAACTCAGTCCTGAACATGCCTTGTAAGTGTTATTATCAAAACATTACTTAAAAGCTTAACATTTCTAAGCTTTGATTTTAAGGGTAAAGGCTACGGCTTAGATAAGTAACCTTATAATAAGGAAGACAGCCCACTCCAGTCTTCACGGAAGGGCTCCAAAATACACTCAGTTACAAGTCCCTCATCCCTCCAAAAATAAGGATTAAAGAAAAGTGCCACCACGGATTTGCCTCTGAGCACTCAAAACTTCACCTCCGGAAGAAAAGGAGCAGCAGGAGAAGCCATCTCTTCATCTTTTATTAAAATCAGTTTCATATATGCTTAAACTATCCACAGCAGTATAAAAGATACGTTTTTCCCTTCAAGTGCCCCAGAAGAATGCCCTAAAAGGGACATTTTCCATCTGTCAAATGCAGAACTAGATCCTTACTAGGTTGAATTATATAATAACCTGTTTGCCATGAACAAATATTTGCTATTAAACATGAATGTACTTTGAAGTTATAGAAGATGACAGTTTAACTATTTATAAATAGTATGGCTGGTTAGGAGTTGTAAACTTTCCAAACTCTATTTGATCAACGAGATTTGAAGTTTAATTAAAAATCCATGTGGCAAGAGTTTGAAGTAGTGATGCACTCTTAGGTCACTGGGCTCAAGTTGGTCTTTTTTCCTGTGAAACCTATGGAAAGTATGAATTTTAAAAAATGACTTCTGGCTCCAGATAACTAAAAAAAAAGTTTTTATCTAGTAGCATTCAAGAGTTCACCCCTCCTTCCATAGGAATTTGAGATTATTATGCCTACTTTTCTTGTCCTTCTTCTCTTTTTCCTTCTCCTTCTCCTCTTCATCTCCTCCAGCCCCAAGTAAGGTGAAGATGATTCCAGTCTGAGAGTTAACACCTACAGCAGTAACCACCATTCTTCCAGAGCCTTCCATCACATGTGTACCTGAAAGATTAAATCAGGTTTTCCGCCATGACTTCAGTAGTTATATGGCAGACCACATAAGTAAGGAAATAAGTATTCAAACTTCACGTTAACAAAATGAAAATGTGTATATACACCACTGTGCTCCTCTAAAGCTTTAATCGCCAAAGCTATCTGAAAAGGAAAATCATTAGCAGCTACACAAAATGTTTGTCAGTTTTAAGGGTCTGTTCCCTCTGACAGTTTTGTAGCAGTAACACTGGGTTGGGATACTTTCAGGAGTCAACAAGGTACAGTTTGCTAGATTTTAACCTCAACATTTTAAAAAACCAGTTTACCCTAGAAAAAAGCCACTTTCTTCAAGCATTGTCATATGCTACACACCTGATAGCAGCATAGGATCTCTGTCCAGCGATTTCTTAACATGATCAGATTCTCCAGTCAGTGAGCTTTCATCAATTTTGAGGTCATTTCCTTGAATGAGTACACCATCAGCTGGCAAAAGGTCACCTACAAGAGATCACTGGGTATGATGACTGCTGTTCCTTTTTTAAAACTAAAAGAAAGTTCCACTTTAAAAATATGTTTACCATATTTCACTTGTGCAATATCTCCAACAATTATGTCAGCTACTGGTATTTGGATGACTTGACCACCTCTGATGACTGTGAATTTCTGTTCTTGTTCAATACGGCTCTGTAATCCCCGAAATTGTTTCTCCTTGCTCCAGTCATTGAAAGCTGTTACTAACACCACACAAACTACAGATAGGAGGATTGCTGCTCCTTCAATCCAACCTGCTTCAGATTCCTCCTCTTCTTCACCAACATTTACTGATCCACATACTGCAGAAAAGAGGTTTTAGATTTAACAAAGTCCAAATAGATAGTTATTTTAGCAATAAAAAAAATTGCCAAAACAAAGAAACTACTAGTAGTTGCTAAACATTTTCTGTGCTAGCCTTCTTCACGATTTTATCTTTATTTTCCATTAGGGTAACACATAAAGAAGCTAAAGAACCTGAAAGCTAGAGCAACTTGAGGAATTTAAACCACCCTGCTTATCTGAACACAAGAGAAGTCAATATAGAAAGTTACCTGTCCTTATTATCTTGTTAAGTGATGGCATAAGAATGCCAGACTAGTTAATCACCTTCTGCTTTCTTAACACATCCCACTTTGTCTTAACAAGTCAGATATCATTGCAAAAATTCAGTTCAATGAAGGTCTGATCTCTTTATTTTCTGTTTAGAAGCATAAATATATCTTCATTTCTTAAATTAGAAAGTTACCAGTGTCATATTGCAAATCAAGGAAAATTTAAGACTCGCTGACTCCTCAGAGAAAGCCCATGACTGCAAATTATAAATTCCTTAAATATTTGAGGCAAAGCTAAAAAAAACCCACTTGCACAGAAACATTGCTGGATTTAAGAAAAGTCCTTGCTCCTGCTGCTTGCAATTTACCTCTGGCATTATTCTGGTCAGAATGATACCAGATCATGACCAGGGAAATCTCATGTAGCCCTTTTAAGGCAAGCTAGAGTTCTAGTAGTATACACTCAAATAAGGAACAATAAGATGCTTTTCCACTGATCTACTGTCTCCCATCAGATTTACAGTACAGGCACATTGGACCAGGAAAGTCAGTAGTATAATAAAGTAGATACCTACTTTTAAAAAAAAGTTTACTTACGTGATTCATTTCCTCCTGGAGGCTGGTAAAAAGAAAGGCCCAAGGATACTACGGCTGCAATTTCTAATATAATTAATGTAACATCCTGTAGTGCTTCCCATACTAACTGAAGAAATGTTTTTGGCTTTTTAGGAGGTATAAAGTTCTTCCCAAAAACTGCTTCTCTCCTTTCTATATCTGCCGGATTTCCACTTAAACCTATTTAATAATAAGACAAAGTTAGTTGACACTTGTATGCATTTCTCCCTCCCATTAGAAGTGACTGACGTTTCCCATTCATGGAATCAAGTCCCACTCCATATTTCAGTAACAATACCAAAAAGCCATATCTCAAATACAATTATGTACGTATTATCTTTAAGTCAGTCACTTTAGAAAACCAGCTATATTTTATAATTCTCACCTTGCCAAAACAAAGTTGATGGTCTACCTGCTTAGTATGTCACTTAATATGACATAGTAACAGAGTATAGTAACACTCATACCTTTGTTCAAAGTAACAAAGTTTGCAAGACAAGATCATTAGTAGTTACAACTATTGAGACTGAGTAGCACCATAAAGCTTTAGCAAGACCACAGCCTGTGAAGGTAGTACTGTTTCCCACTACAGGGATTCTGTATTAAGAGACAGCATCCTAGGATCCTAAAATTAATGTAACATTTATAATCACATATTATAATAATATACTATTATATTAGTGTATTATTTATTATATAAAATACTATTAACTGCTGTTGAAGCTCTCCAGGCATCATGTGGAAAGAGGTAACCACTTTATGATGCTACTTCCACCTGGACAGTAGTTTTTTGCTCTTCTGAAGCTTCACTTTCTATCTTCTCTCACACAGAGCCTATACTTAGCACTGTGCAGGGTCTGTCACCTCAGTTCTGTACCTATTCTCTTTCTTATATAGCATACTTCTTTGAGTTCTCTTCTATCTCAATTCTTGTACCAACTTTAAGAGACACTAGCAGGCAAGAGTAAGGGTCTTTCACTAAAGGGTACTGCATGCCAAGACCTTAAAGATAAAGGAATACCAAGAATATTCAGTGCAAGGTCATGCACTCAAGGTCTTCTGTAAGTACCCCTCCTGTTTACTCCTGTAACAGTTGTCTCGCCCACCATTCAGAATGAAGCCACTGGCATATTTTTCAAAGCAAAATGGTCAAACATCCAGTCATGCTTTTCAGACCAAAGATCTCAATACTTCAACCATATTGCCCCCAAGATTATCAGTACCTGCTTAAAGACAACTATTCTCTTAGAAGCAATTTTTTTAATAGTTAACCCAACTGCTTATTGATAAAGGCATTGCAAATGTGCTAGATAATCAATAAGAACAGTAGCCACTACAACTTGCTCTCACAATAAGTGGCGTACTTAACACCTGTAATGGACATTTACTAGAATCATCACACAATATTTCAAGACATCACAAGATATTTCAAGGAGTAGGATTCAAAGATCCTTGTGGGTCCCTTCTAACTTGGTATATTCTGTGATTCTGTGAAGACACCTTGATAAGACTACTGAATTGCAAAACTCACTTTTAAAAGCTAACAACTGCTATGCAATCACTTAACTGAAAAGCAAAATGTTTTTTGCAGATCTTTTCAAAGTGAAATGAATTAATCATACTCTTTGTGTGTATAATACATTAGATTTATTCTAACACTCTTCGATTCACCTTGCATTCATGCCTTTGAAGATTTAATACAAAGGAGCAATTGTCCTCATCAGCCATAACACTACACTTCTTGCAATTCAAGCTTTAAGGTGCATACTTTCAGCTCAAAGAGCACCACAAGACTATTTTCAAAATCAAGCTATATGTTACAGAAACTCAGGACAGCTTGGCCATTCCAAAAGGCTGGGCCATATTGTGATTTTGCAAAAGATATCACTTCTCTATTCCTTTTAACATGGCAAAGTTTGGAAGATTATTTACATAGTGTCAGCAGCATCACTTTCCTCCTCTCTTTGCAGGGTACCACAGTGTAGAACATTGGAAATACAGCACTGGTCTATGAAGAATGAAAAGCATTTCTCAACAAGGCCATATAACGTCTAGGCTACTATCAGAACCACTTAGCAAATATTAGTAAGTAAGTCTAGCAAAGACAAAAAACATTTGTAATTTTAGTATACACTATAATACACCATGCACCATTAATGAACTTGCTGCATTTAACACACAGCTGGCAATTTCACAATTAACACTCTACAGTCCTGAGGGCAAAACTACTGCCATTATATTGTTCATTATGTGTCTTAACTACAGTAATTTATGCTATTTGGGGTCAAGTGTGAAAAATATTAGGCAAGGGACTAGTTAATATACAATATTCATATACAGTTTTTATTAGAAATCTAGAAGTTACTAGACAATCAAAACTATGTGGACCTGTGGAAATACTGATGGTGGTTTATCTGTCCAGAATATAAGACGGACTTTTGCCATTAAAGGTATGTCAAACATTCATTTTGCACATTAGTATACATGTAAGCAGTAAAGTCTGCTCAGTATCCTTTTTTTAAGTAATACTGGTAAAGGACTGCTCCCATTTCTTATTTCAAATCAGATTGGTCTGACCCAAATTTTGTCTGAAAACAGATATTGCCTTACATTGTCAACAACTTCACACCAAGAAATAAAACAAGATGAACTCATCCACTATGTAGCACGTCAGAACTACCTGTATTTTTCCTATGAAGCCACTAGTAATTGTGTAGTGGTCAGTGTTTCATATCATAAGGAAAGCATCTAATTAGGAAGAAGTGTCATAGGGCCTTGAAGATTACAAAGAGCTAGAACTAGTGTAACATAGTTCTAGTGTAACACTAATATAACACGTAGCAGTTTTCTGCACAGATCTTGCCTAGATTTTTTTCCATTAGAAATGTCTCCCTTTCTATACTTACAACTTGAATTTGACAACTTGAATTTGACAAAGTGGAGACCTAGTTCTACCTTTACAAGATCTCTCCCTGAGAAATTTATAGCAGCTTACCTGACAGAGAGGCTGGTTCTCTAAAGATTCATGCAGTGATTCAGAGTCAAAATGACACCTCTGTAGAGGACACTGCTCTAACTCATCTCACTTAACCTTTTCGGAGCTAATTAACATATTCAACTGCTGAGGCCTCGGTGTGTTTATGAACTTCTCTCACACTTAAAAAGATGGTGCCCTTTTATCAAGTCAGTTGTTGTATTTAACTGATTGCAGCGTACATCTAAATGTCAAATCCTTTTGAAAGGGAAAGGCCTTGATCACGCAGTCCTTGGTACTGCCCAATCAATCTGCAGGAAAGGTCATCTAACCCTTTCTAGTTTTAGTACACTGACACTCATCATTCCCATGTGTCAACTTGTTTGTTACATTAAGAGACAAAGTGAAACCTGCAGTTTACAAGTTATTTGGTGCTTAGTGCATCATGACTATCTAAAATTGTATGCCCACCTAGTAATAATGAGCCTTAAACCTTGCAGATCACTGTAAAACAGGATTCAACTCTCAGTTAAACTCCTGATTATAGAAAACTATACCCCCTTCCACTGAGAAAAGAAACTGCCTTTCAGTATTATGCAACAGGTCGACAGGGTAACAGGAGACTACTGGTCCTATCTAACATGTTACACTGCTTGTACACTGCAGTGCTTCACACACATACTTCACAACTCCATTGATGCCAAGGAACAGAATTTTGCACTCCTTATATTTTACAAACTTCCTCATCCTGAAATTGGTCTACTCCCATTCACTGGTAGGTCAGCCATGTCAGCTGGCTACTTTCAGTTTCGTAAGAGAAACCCAGTTCATGTACTGATATAATTTCAGGAGTCTGGAAATCTGGTTTCAGAAGCAGATCAAGACAAAACATGCTAAATGCAAATGTACCCAGAGGTACCTTACGGCATTAGTAGGCTGTTCTTGGTCCAAGGAGACAAATCTTTCCATAGCATTTGTGAAGAACAGAAAGCAACGGCTCTCCAGGATTAGGACAGCAGGTATTTTACTGCCACCAACATGACAACACATTGGTTAAAAGCTGTGTGAGTGCTTGAATGCAGAGACACCACAATCTGCTGACATCGTGATTTTGGTAATTCTCAGTCACTCCCAACAGCAGGACTTCACAATAAATTTCATGACTTTTAAGTACTTTAATCTATCTACAGTTTACTGTAGATATTATAGTTTAAATATTTTATGAAGTGTGACTTGTATTTTTCAGAAGTTGACACTTAGAGTTTGGAAGAAAGTAGTAAGAGATGGCCAGGTCCTTAAGGAAAACTTCTGGAAGGTTCTCAGGAAGGAGACTTGATACATTTATTTATTTATTCACATTTGTACAGTCTGTCTTGGAGTAGTAACTCTAGAGAGTAAAAGCATCAGGTAGCCACACAACAGAAGGCTGCTTCAGTCAAACATGGCAAAGACTTTAAAGATGCTTATTTCTAGAGAATAAGATTGTGTAATCACTTTGTAAACCTTCAACTAAGAGTGACAGTACATGTTAATGCTTAAAGCTGTATTGATAGTTATTTCGGACAGCTCAAATGAAATTTACAGAAATACTATAGATTTAAAAACTAGATCCTGCTATTAAGAACTCAGTGTAGCACAAATAGAAAACAGATGCCACCAGTTCTAAAAATTGTTGCAATAGGGAACGCAAGAACTAGGTGGCAACACCAAAGCATTAATAAGTCCTGCATTAGACTATTAAAACCTTGGCCTCTACAACAGCATGATCTGAATTGTGAACTATAGGTCATATGAGCTATTCACAAAATCTATGCTTTCACAGTAAGTTGAACATTGCTATGTTGCATTGCTACTTTATATGTGGATGCCTACACCAATGAACTTTGTTTAAAGTGCAACTTCACCACTAATACAGCATCTCACATGCATTTAGACCAATCGAAAAAAACTCTCACTTACTTATTACTGTGGAATATCTCTGCCTTAGAGGAATAAGAAGCAATATTTTCTTATGGTAACTAAAATACTTCTATAAACTTGGTTATACTAAAACAAGTAGTTTGCTGACTAAGGTTTTTCCTGAAAAGAGTTTCCTCAATAATAGTGTTAAAATTGGCTTACCTTCATTTGGTGAAGTTTTCAACTTTGTGCAGATGCCATGTACATCTCCATAGCATTCCTGTATTTTATGCAGTGCATCTGCAGCTCGAAGTTCCATAAGAGAACGGAGCTCTGTAAGAGTAACTCCAAAATCTCCATGATTAGCTTCTTTTACAGCATTTTTTACACCACTATATGCAACCGAGTTGTTTGCCATGTCACCCATGATGCATGCAGTCTTTAGTGCAGACGATTTCCAGTAAGGAACAAGATTTCAACTTAAAATATTTCCAAAAGGAAAATAAATCCTTTGGGTTTTAAGACAGTCAGGAGAGCAGACACATCACCCAAGTAAGAGACCCCGTCTGGAGAGATCTTTGAGGTTGTCCCATGGTGCGTTCTGTTCCCCAAAACCAAAAGGCATGTGCAATCTAGGGAAAGAATAAACACATATTCAGTTACTAACAGCTATACTGAAATACCTAAGACAACCCTACTCATTGTATTGAAGATACAGAACAAATTTCTTTATTTCTTATAATATTTTTAGTTTGCATTCAGTTGACAAGAGTGACAAGGTATAAAATGGACGTTTCCCATACCAAAACAACTTTGCATTATTTTATTTCCTTAAACCATTAACTTAGAACAACTGTTGTCTTTAAGACTTGCATTTTCCTTGGTATGTCCATCTAGTCCATCATCAAGAGGAAGCCTTTAAAATCACCTAAAATTAAATCTGTTTCCAGGGAAATAGAGTTTGTAGCATCCACAACTGATATCACATAGGGTAAGAACATACTCAAGTTAAAAATCCCCAGTTTTCAATGAGGCTTTCACCTCATAGTTTGGGAAGAGCAAGCTTTTGTATGTTCCCATTAATTCATTCGTGCAAACCTCAAGAAAAACCATTTCAACACTAAGCTAGCCCACGCAGTACTCTTGCATTATAAGTAGGATTATATCTTCAGGCAGACCTAAGTCTTAATACATTTTCACGTCCAGACAGTAGTCTTAGCCTTGCTCCAGCCCATTTCATCCCAACTCAAGCCTCCCATACTTCTCTGAACAGAGCGAGAAATTGTGTAGTACCTGCCACCTTCCTAAAGAAGGGATAAGGAGGCTGAGAGCAGCTCTTCTGTCTGATTATCAATGCACTGTAGCTGAGAAATTAACATCTACCCACAGGACTCTAAACTTGCACAAGCATTCTATATAAAATTCCTGCTCGGCTGACACACCTTGCACGTACACATGTATCTACACAACAGTGCACACACAAACTCTTCGTGTCTATATAAAGATCTGCTGTGTGCCAAAGACAGACATCTGATTGTGTAAGTCAGCTTTATCGACATAATGGTGCATGATGAGCACATGTAACAATATATTACCCTGCAAAACATTATGAGTGAACAGGCTCAGATGAACAATAACTCAGACACTTCCAGGTCAACAAGACCCTCAGGTGTCATATACCTAGCAAAGGGAAATAGTTACCACTGACTGCATTGCTTTATAAAAGCAAAGAGTCAAACAAAAAATTCCTAGCTATTGCCCTGCTGACTTAGAGGACTGTTCAGCTGAACCACTGTGTCTATGTTAAGTCCAGGTATAAGCACCTAATTACCTGAAATTTAAGGCCTTGGTTCCAGGAACAACTCAGATCTCTACTCTGGAAACCATCAGTTTCAGCTACAGTAAATCTACCATTTAAAGCACCATATCACAGTATTTCATTTTCACTGAGGACAACCATTGATGCTGGAAGACCTGAACTGATGTCCTCTGACCACAAGTGACAGTCTCATCTCCAGCAGAACTAAAACTGCTCTTCTCTTCCCCTCACAGGAGACTCTAAGAAAAGCACTGTCTACGGCTATTTTCTGAAGACCGACAAAAGGGATAGAGCAACCCATATCAATATGCAAAAAACTTCAACATCCTATAACAAAGTAACTAATTTAAAAATTAATTTTAAATCTTAATTGTTTTCTCTGCTAATTGCAAAAAAATATTACAACAGTTGAAGAGTCCATGATGATGGTGTTAACCTGCACGCTAGGATGTAGTTTTGATTAATACGTAGCTGACTCTAATGTGTCCTGTTAGAGTATCCTGCAAGTGAAGAAATTCATGCAAATCATGTATGAAAGATTTTTCTTTAAAGATGTACCACATTGTTATCTAATGCCCAAAAGCTGGATGCTGTTGGCCAGCTGGTAGCCTAGGAGGATTTATCAGCTGGCATCTGATCATAAGCTATGACAGTACAACAAGAAGCAGATCAGGCAAATGAGTTTGTATAGCTATGGAGAAGATGCTGCAGCTGCTAATTAGGCAAAAATAGACCAAGCAGAATGCCCCACAACCAATTACATCACATTTGATTCAACTTTAATTAAGAAAAGCTCTGTTCAAGCCTCTAGCAGGAGCCCTGCACTTGATGCCCAAATACACCCAAATCCAAGAGATGAGGATAGGAAAAGCTACAGCTCTTGTCACTGCTCACATGTCATCAAAAAGTTCTGAGACTTATTCTCTCACTCTCTTCTCTGTATGTATATCGAGTGGACAAGACTTGCTTTCATATGCAAGTAAACTTGAGAGCAGTAACACTGCCTAATCATAACTCAATTTGCTTTGCACTCCAATTTCTAGCCTCTCTATGCATCTAAATCCATTTTTATTAGTAATAGTACAGTGATTAGTTATTACTAAGTTTATACTGAAAGGGCTTCTCAGATGTTCCAAAGCACCTTAATAGCACCCTAACATACCAATGAACCCTTAAGGTTCACAGATAAATTCAGTAAGCTTACATCAACACCACAAAAAAGTGCAGTTCTGCAGATCAGTGCTAGCAGTGTTACAGATGTTTGGTACATCCATGTTAGGAAAGAGTTGTGGAAAATTGAAAAGAACAGCATGAAGACTCTTCAAATTCTTAATACTGAGTAAGAGCAGTCTTGTTCCAAATCATAAAACTTGTTTAAACATTATCAATTGTTACATGAAATAATTCCAGAAGAAATCTGCTTCGGTAGCCCGTTTTCACCAAGCATTTCAACAGACAGCACAATAGCTTCTTGTGACACAGGTACAGAATGGACTTAGTTTAACATGCATTTTTCTGTAGGAAACAGCAAAGAAACTTTATTTAAGAATATTCTTAATGCAGTTTGATGTAAAATCTTGCAACACCCAATCACTTCCTGTGAAGCAACTTTCAACAGTTCATTTTTGTAACATTAGTGGTGATGCATAATGAAACCATCACAGTGAAATTCAAGTATAATAAAAGAAAGTGGTTTTTAAGCTACAAAGATCATCTAATAGCATTTACTTTATCAACTAATGAAATACTTTGTTTTGACCACTGTTCCAGTTCTCAATTCTTGCATCAGCCATTTGAAATACATTATTTGAGTAGCGTGAGCTCTGGAGCACTACAGTTCAAAGCAATTCACCTCTTAAATTCCAATCTGCTAATATCTCAAATTTTAAATTCAAAGAACAATTATCAAGCTAAAAGTCATTTAGCTGAAGTTCCAGTCTATTTAAAGTTTAATTCAGTTGAAATTATGTGTTAGTGTCCAGCTTTAACAAGCTGCACACAGGATGATTTAGAGGAGTCTTTCATTAGACACATCAACTTTTCGATAATCCTTTGTCTATGTATCACTGAGACAACGATCAACTTTAAAGCTATTGTCTCTCGCACTCAAGTGACTAAAAAACTTAAGCTGCAGAGGCACCTTTGAGTAGCAGCACCTACTCCCATAGGCAGGATTCGGCTACATATGCAAATCTCACCGAAAAGACCCTGCTGCTCTACGGTTGTAATAACTTCATGACATATCATGTCATTGCAATTGCTTATGAGGAATACTGCAGCTTAACTTTCTTATCCAAATGAAATTAATATTTATTGCTAAGGGAGTGTGCTTTGTTACCAGACAAAGATAATAATTCAAACCCATAACCCATGAAACAAAGGTTAGATAATTTTGTCAATATTAAAAGTTTGACTACCTCGTAAGCCTCTGCAGTTGGACTGGAGAAAGGACAAGCTCTAAACAGAAGTCCACATGTAGAGATGCTTACCAAAGCATGAACAGACTATAGATTACAAGCCTATTTAGTTCCACTGTGTTGATCAAGCTAGAAGCTGCAACATGTTTCTTAAAGCGTTCCTGTAATGACGCTTTAAACATAGACTCACATTAACCTCCTGCCCCAAAAAACAGCTACCATCAAGACAGTCTTGAACATTAATTAGGCTTTAAAAAGGAGTCCAGAAATAGTCCTTCACAGGTAAAAGTATTTAATAATTAGTGATTTAGTAGTCATTCCGTCTATTTGAAAGAAAGCTATAATATGTGTTTTACAGTCATTAAAATTAAGGCTGCCTTGAAGAGATAGTTTGCAGAGGCCATGCACTAACAAGTGTAAACAGTAGAGTTTAAGAGTGGCACAATTACTATTACCCAGATGCACAGGACCTAGCATACCTTGGACCCCTACCCAAGCCTTTCCTATAGTTAAATTTACGTGTAATACTTCACCAACCTACAGGAAATGCAATTTTCTTAATCAATATTAAAAAAAGGCAAACTCATACCTCAAAAGTCAAAGCTTGGGCAACTATAGATCTTGTGTAATTCAATTTAATTTATACATCTGCTCAAACACTATGCATTCAGATATAAAGCATTAGCTGGTGCTAGCATTTGACCCTCAACAAGACACTAAAAAAGCTGGGCACTGTAATATAGGAAAGGGCTTGCAAAGTGATTATCTCAGGAAAGCCTTTGTTTAATCTAATTAGTTCAATGAGTACCAGACAGATCTGCATACCAAAAGGTTGCTGTGATAAAAACTGTCCCATATGTTTCAGTTGTCATGCCTTTTAACCTGTTTCAAAATACAGCTTTTAAGATACCAAAAATATATACTATGCCTTAGCAGACTTTAGTGTAGGTATGCTCCACAGCTTCAAGCCATCACATAACATCACATTGGAAAGACAAGGGGAAGAAGTTGTCCGGAATACTATTAAAATAGAATATTATTATAATGGAAAGTAATTGTAACTTAGAAAGTAACCTGGGAATCACACTGAAAATGACTGATGTCTTCTGCTCTAGAGGGTCTTAGTGTAAAAGACACACCCTCACACTGACTTGACAGGCTACAGAAACTCAACGCCTGTTTCACAAGAAATATGAATGAATGCTAACGAAACAAAATGTTAATACAAAACAGTATGCATTTACAGGTCACTATCCCATAAGTTAAAATGTGCCTAACTGAACAACTAGGAGTTAAATCATTTCAGTGGCATGTTGTTGTTTTAGTGCAAGTATCTCAGAGAGTTCAGCTTATGAAGAGACGAGTAAAAGTAGATTGAAGAGCTAAGAGGGAAAGGGCACAAACAAAGTTTAACATATCATCTTCAGCCTCAAATGTGCCCAATGTGTTGTAATGGCAAGTTTCCCTTATTACAGCTTATGTGTTATAAACGGGAAATTCACCAAAGGTCATGACTCTTCTTTAGTTTTCGAAGAGAAATCTGACTTCATTCTGAAGCCTAATCTCTTGGGAAGCAGATGCACTTACCTATCTGAAATAAAAACTGGCTTAGATTCTCCAGTGGATTTAAACACTGGTATTGTTCCTGCTCATTGTAGGGAGGTTGGACCAGATGACCCTCAAAGGTCCCCTGCAACCGAAAATATTCTGTGATTTATGGCACTTATGGATTGCTGCTGCCTATTGTGATTGAGACTTGTAGTAGCAGTTTCATCCAGCAGTGGTTTCCTGGTTTTAAGACCCCCAATTTTTTTCTTATTGAAATGATGGCTAACAAATTAGGACTTCAGTAGTCTGAAGTCAGTTTGGTAGTAATACAAATTAGCAGCGTTCCCACACAGGTTTCTGCATAATTTCCCTCCTATTTTGGTACCAGCAAGAAAAAAAAAAAAAAAAACAAAACATAAGTATTGAAGGTGAGTTATTTTGGCATGAAGAAAATGACCTTCTCTTATGCAGCAGCTTGCTCCACAGCCTCTGTAAGGAGCCCAGCAAGCAAGAAGACATTTTGTTACGCTGTCAATCAGCTGCACAGGTCTGTACTGCCCCGTCTGGTCCAAGCCACGGCCTTTCCACACTCACAACTCAACTTCAGCTGAATGGCAGCTGGATTAAGAAACAAGATCAGAATGTGCTGTATAGAATACTCTGAGTAGGAAAACTATTTTATCAAAAGCCTAAACTAATAATTAGCTTTCTGAGATAACTAAACAGATATTACTGATCCAACAACAGACAAATCAACCCAACAAGAAGGGCTTCAGAAAAACCTATGAACGCTTTCAAGTTACATCAGACTTTGAGAGATACTGGAAAACCCAAGAGCACAAAACCAATGTGATCATTAGAGAAAGCATTGAGTCTCCCATGTATTTGAAATACTAGGCTTTCATCATCTCCTATTTTATATTACAATGCTGAGTTGTCCATAGGAAGCTAAACATTTCAAGACACGAAACCATGCAAAAGAGCTAAGTTTTTAACTACTTAAAACACTTTTCTGGAAACTGGAATTACTTATTCCAGACATCCATTAACAGAGCCATGTCTCCAAGGATCCCCGCAGTCCACAGCTCTCATCAACACTCAGGCAGCTTCTCCTTTCTCCACCCATAGGCCCTGGAACTTCCTTGTACTAGGCTCATCTATTTTTTGCTCTGTGATGACATCAAACTAAACTAAGGCTAAATTTGACAGGACTGCTTCCAATAACAGGTTATTCCAAGTTAAGACTATAATCCCAGGAGAAAAAAAGTTTTAACCTCTAGATAGGACTCTGTCCCATCCAGCATAATTTTAAACGTGTTCAAGTACCTAAAATGCATTTACTATGTGTGTCAGCTACTTCAGCTAACTTGAGGTGAGTAGATTTGCCAAAATTTAGACTAAGGCAGCTGATGGTTGAAGGCAAACCTGCTGGTGTTTAAAGTGAAAGAAAAAAAAAGTGTTTTCCCAATGCCCATCGATATTTTCCTTTACTTCAGATCCACTGAGTCCTAAATAAGATGACTGAGTATTTAAAGTTGCTTAATCCTGCACAGTTTTGGACAAAAATGTTTCTTTAGGATAATTACGCTGTTTAATATATAAGCCTAAAAGTGGATTTTTTTTTTAAAGTGTGCAGTAAATTATCTATTGACAAATATTCACATTAATAAATTCAGGAACAACTTACCACACTTTTCTCAGCAATATTTATCAAAACCATTTTGGCAAAAATGACAAGACAAAAAGCTGAACTTTTTCAAAAAAAAAAAAAAAAGGATGGTAGGATGGTAGCATAGTAAACTACTTTCTAAAATTATGTATCATGAGACTATAGCAGAGTTTACTGGCATTCCCAAAACTGCAAGATGTGTTCTGATCACAAAATCTGACAGGTGCATGTTAAATGAGGCATACGACATCACTATACACAACTAAGTTTCAAGATAAGGTAAAGTGAGATGGTACCAAATTTCATACAACAGAGATGGAATTGGATTCCTGGATTTCAGTTACTTGTCGCATTTAAAGCTTAGTACATGCCTGTAAGCAATGCATCCAGCTGGTCAGGTCTGACAATAATTATGACTCAGAGCAGAACAGCAGTTGACTTCATCAATTATTCCTATAGGTCATGAGAAATCTTACTTTCTCTTACTTGAAAAACCTTACTAGTCTTCAGAAATCTTTTCACATTTTTTCACAAAGCCTCTAATTTTTGCTACTTCTTCTTAACCTTGCTTCCAATACCTTTTGAGTTAAATTGCATATGGCACTTCATCCAAAACTAGACATTTATCATTTCCTCCTGATTTGAACACTCCCTCTTTCTTTCTTCCAGAAACTATTCTTTCATGCTAATATCCATATAAGCAGAGCAATATGCTTTTGACTGTGACCATGTCTCCTGATACCAAAGAAGTGCCAAAAGCTCCCCAGAGCTATGAGAGCCTTCAAGCAAAGGGCAAAAGTCCATCCCTACCTGATTCTTCTTGTATTGAAAAAACTGCAAGAGAAATTTAAAAGTAGTTTTAAAACTACTAGGAAATATTTATACTTATGAGACTAAGCCTAATTACTTCCATAAAGTCACTCTGAACATGACCAATTCCTTTCTATTAGGTCAGTGAAATTAACTTAGGTAAGTGTTAAGGCTTTTCTTGCTACTTGGCACTAATTTACTGCTATATATAAACAGTACCACAAAATATCCTATATGCTCATTGAACTGTAAACAGATGATATACAAATAGTGATAGTGTGGTAAAGGTTCCCCTTATGATCCTCAAAATCACCATCCCCACCAAGCAATGGTTTGGAATGTAAAAAAGAAATAAAGCAAACATCAGTTGTGGTCATCCATCTCAATGAGCACACACTATGATGCTAAGCTGGATGTCTGTTTTGTCCTCTTGTGGCCATAGTTTAAGAAGCTTCTCTCGTGGTATGTAACAAGCCAGTTTAAGAACCTTCATATTCATATTTTTCACAAGCCTTCTAGAAATAAAAGGACACAATTTATCCTTATCCTCAAACCCTTAAAACCCCTTACTTCTTGAAAAATCTGTATTTTGAAAATTATCTTAGCTTTCCCTGCATGTTATTAATCCCTGCCTGCCAGAAATACACTAAGTAAACTGGTTAAAGAGCCATTCTGAAAAAACTCCTTTCAAAACTGGTAGTTATTTTTGCTATCTTCTATTCATAAGAAACCAGAGGGATTTCAATTCAAATATCATAACGACTCTACACTTGAGTAGCACTTTCAGAACTACTGCACAAGTTTACCGCTTCTGCTGGTAGTGGCAGGAGATTCAGGGGTTCTTTTTTGTTTGTGGGGTTTTTGGTTGGTTGGGTTTTTTACCTCAATATTTGAATTTGAGAACCACTGCACAGATTTGCAGAAACGCAAGTGTGGAATTTCTTGCAAAATTTTCATTATGATTATACTGATCCTCCCTTTAGCTCTCTTTGGTAAATTTTGAGACATTAGTGCACTAATCCATTCTACTGGGCCTTCTCTCCTATACAGTATAAGAAGCATCTTCAGTAGGTCGTGCCTCATGGTATTATCTGATGTGTTTTGCCATTTAGTGAGGCTACATATGACTTTATCCCTCAGGCACATCTCCAGTTTCAAAACTGGTCCTTCCGAACAATTATACTTTTCGATCTTTCTGCCACCCACTTAAAAACTAAGTTGTCATGCTCCCTGTACTATCACACACTTTTAGCTACTCCAAACTTTCTCATTTATGCAGGGTTGTTTTTTTGCACACATTTTACAATTACTGCAATATAGCTACTGGTATCTGCCTGTAGAATGATGTTAAATTAAATGCTCTGTGATCAGCATACATCCACCACTCAATATAAGGTAACAAATACTTCTCTGGGCAGTTTGTTTCTTTAACATAGACAGGGAATGTTAAAGCAGTATCAGCAGACAGGATGCACAAAGCTGAGATTCTCATCATAGCACTTTGTAAGTCTAACAACAAAAGCAGTAAGTCTGTCACATCCTCAGGTGACCAAAGGTACGGTTGTACTACATTTAAAGGCATAACACTTCCACCCACAGAGGTCCTGAAGCAGCTCTCATTATTTGACACTACAACTTACACCTGTCACCCTTATCTTTTTGCACTGGGAAAAGCCACCTACATTAATTGGCAACTGTGTTAATGAAGTAATAGACTATGGAAAGTCTGTCGTCACAATAGTCACACAGGCAACCCGAGGCTCAGAACCGTAACTTCTTGTGTGCTTCTCTACTTTTCTTTACAGCACCTCAGCCACTGAGAGATGGCATTTCATTTTTGGTCCTGCTCTAAATCCATCTCCCATGGGACACGCAACACTCTAAACAGTTTTAGCACTTCTTCCTTTACTAATACTTTTTTTTTCCACTGCTCTTGCCTTCTCCCTGCACTTCCATGATCTTTAAAAACAATTTTTGTTCTCAGCCCTGAAACCTGCCCCTCCAGATCCAAGAAGCAAATATGTACCATGCATGTTCCCAAGTCTCCATCCTTCTGCTAGCTGTGATGGTAGCTATGCATTTCACATCTCATCTGTGAGCAGGCTACTCACAGCAGCTTGGTGCAGAAAGCAGTTGTCCAAAAAGGATCTCCTTCCCTCAGCCAAAAAACCTTAAACATCAGCATTTCTACTGTCTAAAGAAGTTTTTTCACAAGATGCCAGAATTGCTGATTTATTTGTAGAAGTTATACAAACAATTTGGATATGCCAACTTAAGCAGCACACATTCAGCTAATGCTGGAAGCACCTTCATCATGGAACTATGTTGCTAGCTCCTTTAAGATAACATTATTCTCCATTCAAAGAAAGGTTCATCTTCCCTCTGTTATTTCACATAAATTGACATGCCACTTAACAAGTAGCACGATACAACACTTTTTGGTCAAGGGTGAACACCATTTGAACTGAACAGCAAGCTCACCTGACTGTCAAATAACGGCTCAAGCAGATTTAGTAAGTTTAATTCCTTTCTCAGTTTTGGTAGGCTATTTAAAATTGCTGTACAAACTGGCTATGTGCAATTAACAATTGCAGCTTCATTTCTGAAGTCTTCAGGTGTGAAGAACTGTACTGTGCATAACTCTTTAGGTTTTTGAGATTACGAAGACATCAGCTGCATGATCAGTTAATTTGAAAAAAAGCGACTGGGGAAAAATTCCAATGAAACAATGCTCCATGATACATTTAAAACTGCTATTCCACCCAGTAAAGGAAATCCTTTCTCCAGTTTCCCATAAACCAAAGGTCTTAAGTCTTCACTAGCCTCAGTGGATCCTAATGCAATTTGCAGACAGCTCTGCTTCCAGTTTAATCATCAGCATTAAAATTATGAGGTGAACTAGGTGTCTAGTTTAGCTCTGGCACAATGCTACCCCAGGAAGGGAAAGGCCATGCCTTGAAAAATCTTCATACCAACCAGCTGGACTTCTCCAGTGCTGAGGATCGGATATTTGTTTCCCCTAACTCCCCTGGCCTATCAAAGTACAAGGCTATCAGAACTAACATGGGAAACCAGCAGGCGCCTGAAGCATAACTACCATTGACATACATAGCAAGCTGTCAGTCTTCTGCTAAGGCAGCTCTGAATTCTCAGCAGTAATTGCTAGTGGCTAGTTTGATAACCTTAATACTCCTCCTTCCAAAAATGGCCTCTGAATGGGGAGCCTAATGCAATTAAGTTCAGCTGCAGCTGAACTAATTGCCTCGGGGCCAAGTCTACCTAACCATGAAGACTACAGATCATCATTCTGACTCAGCAAATTCAGATCTATTTTGTTTCTTTACATAAAGCTTTTTCCCACAAATGTTTGTTTTACAGTGGCACATAGTAACATTATGCACCATTTGCAATCACATTGTTTCTAGCAATACCAATAGCATACAGTATCTCTGAAGACAGGGAATTGGGAAGGGCAATATCAGCTTCTCCACTCAAGTGACAAACTTCAAGCATCATGCTGCATTTATGCATGTTTTACTAATTCCAACTGGTCACTGCTGAAGAAACAAACTCTTTAAATAATCAAGATTTGTATGTCCAGCTCATGGCTACCAATGAACTTCTTTAAAGGATCAGTGCCATTGCATACCTCACTGTAGCACACCTCAGCTCAGCATGACTTTCTTTCCCCCTAGAGCCAAGTAGGGGCTCACAGACCACGCCTTGTTAAGGCAGAAGCCAATTACATTTTTAATCAAAACCTTGCAACTCACAAGTTTCTGTTATTGTAGAATGCAGTGTTAAGCAGAGTACGGAAGACAAGAGCTTCAGTTAGCCTGAGATTACCAAGACTCAGGGAAATGCCTGTTTCCCCATTGGAGGGAAGTGACTGAGAAGAACATCACAAAAACGAAAGTGAACACAGCACCGTGAAACAAAAGACAGCATGAATTACCAAAACTCCCACAGACAGGGGTTTAGTCTTTCTAGAGGAAATTTTAAAAGATGCATAGAAGTTTTTCTGTTCCCAGTGCTCCACTTTCCTAAGCAAAGTCTGTATTTGTTTTTCTCACACTATACCATCACCTGGTTTCTCAGCACTTTCAATACACTCTGTAGCTTAAAGAAGCATTCTATCTCCAATTCTGATGGAGAAGAGAAAGCAGACTACTAGGAAGCAGCTGTGGTAGGACTGTTCTCCAAAAACCTGCTTGTCAGTCCCACTAAGGATGATTTACTTAAATTAGTTTGTCACAGGAAATACAGGAAGAAGTATCTGAAAACCTTTATAATTGAGGATAACTTTAGCAGCATTTCCAAAAAAAAACCCCAAAAAAACTACCTGAGAGAGACAAGATTTAGAAACTGGTGCAAAAATGAAGTCTGCTAGTAACAAGTAACAGACTTGTTTTTCACACTTTCAGACCTGATGGTACCAAACACTGGTTAAGAAGATGAAATGAAACCTCTTACTGAGGAGTCCTACACATTGAAAACCAACCATACACCTCATTTCAAAATTATGTTATGAATGTGGCTCCCTTAAGGTACACACATATTCAAGTCTGTACACCATGACAAGCAGGTTGACAGCCAAATTCTACCATGCTCTCTAACCTATTAACTTCTTAGTTTTATTTTATTTCAATTATTTTACTTTTCTTCCTTTTCTAAAGAAAAGGGATGATTCAAAATAGACAAAAAAATTTATACCAGCAGAATCCTAATTATCCTTCATGTTTATTCACAGATATAACAGCACAGCTTATAAACAATGCTCCCAGTTCCCCTTCAGAACAAACACTTAATATTTATATGCACTTTTGTATGTTGTACTCATAGACTTGATACCAGTAGTAGCTTTCTCTAGATTATTAATAGCAAGTTGCTCTAGCCCTGTTACTGGGATGAGATTTTTCAATATGTATCCATTCCCTTTGAAATCTTTCACACTAACCAATACAACATGAAATTGGAGTAGAGGTTGGTTTTGTTTGGGTTTTCTTCTTGTTTTTTGGGGGGTTGGCATTTTTTTTTGGGGGGGGGGGGGGCAGGGGGGGGGGAATAACTCATTTTATCAGTATTTGAACACTTTAGTGCAGTTATCTAATTAGAGGAGCTCAGCAAAGTGATCAAGCAATATATAGTCAGAATCCAGAATCAAAGTGTAAAAGAACAAACAATTTTAGGCAGTTAAACAGCTGTCTGTCAAAATCACAATCAAGTTTGATGTGCGATGCTTTATGCACATAATTAAGCTAAACAGATTTCAAGACAGCTTTCTTCCTTAAAACTGAAGAGTGTGTAGTTACCAAAACACCACCTTGTTGTTGAGTAACTATTATTAAAATAAGCCATTAGCTGTCACAAAGTATTTTTCACAGAGCAAATATTTTCAAGTATTTAAACAATTGCATCATGGCAAAATTGTCCAATGGAAGCCTAAACCAAGCTATTTTAAGCTATTTTATTATTTTAAGATACATTAAGATCAGGAATCTCTGACTCCTTCATTTGGAGGTTTCTGAAATACACTACTGGGTTTTCCTAGAAAATGGAAGCATTTTTCTGTGCACTGAGAACCATCAGTTGTTCTTGCCTGACAAGACTAGGGTCAAAGGCAGACATTGTTAAGCTATATTTTCTGGCCTACATTACAGAGGTCCACAATTTTTGATTTATTTATCAACTAAAATGAACATTTATAAAATACAGTTTTGGAAATTAAAAAAAAAACCAAAACACTCTGAATACTAAGTGGAGGATAACCAAGTCACAGGGATAAACTTCAAGACCTTAATCCACAATAGCATGTGGAAGAGGAGGATATTCAGTAGGACGAACACGCTTACTGTGAGAGGAAGACTTGTTCTAACCTCTGGCCTATTTTTATACAGCTAAAAAGTCCCTTCTGAGTACAGCAGTGCCTGAAGACATCTGCAGACAGCCACAAGTATACCCAAAGAGAAATTCAACAGGAGGAACCGCAGTGTTTGGCTGCACTGAATTCTTAAACTGTGTTTACTGAATTCTTAAATTGGGTTTGCACAGTAGTCTTACTGTTCTGGAACATTTGATAGTCATGAATTATACAAGTAAAACGTCCGGACAAAAGGCTGTGCTTTCCAGGAAATGTACCTTGAAGGGACAAAAATCCAGAAAACATCATCAGACTTTGCAACCAGGAAGGAGCCAGACTCTCCACAAGGCTCAGGGGTGGTAAAAAGGCAGTTTGGCTTGTTATTCCCCTTATCTAGTTACTAACCAGTATATCAGGGGAGGTTATCCTTTCAGTCCTCTGAAGCTGTTAAACATTACTGAATTCCACAAACCAAAATTAACTAGAATAGTAGTATAATAGAGTAATATCAGAAAGCAAGAAAACAGAATTAACTACATTGGCATGTAAAGACATCTACTGACTTCCAAGAGCAATTGTTTTGATTATGTACATAACATCTATCTATACCAAGACTTTGTTCAAGCCCCGAACTTCTTCCATTCTGGCTGAGAATTTTTATCACTTCACATAGAAAAAAACAAGTAGTCTCAGAATAAACAAATAAATGTATGGAGCACTGTAATTTATGGAAGTATATAAGTTTTCTTCCCCCATGGGAGGCTTCCAGGTATCATACCTCTACGTACGTACAGCACACAATGCCTACAAAAACAGGGCTCAGACGTATGACCAGATGTACAAGTTTTTGGTATCTTAATTTGGATAGCCACATCCAATTGTTGTTACACAAAAACAGACCAGACTACAATTACAAAGGTATATACAACACCAGTGTTTACCATTATAGCAGGAGATAGCATCTGAGACACCTGATTAGCTTTCAGTAACTATTTGTTGACCCATTTTTCAGGAAAATCCCTCCTCCATACATTTAACTGTTCTTAATTCAGAATTTCACATAGGCATATTTGTAAGAGGTGATACTTGATGATTTAGGCTCATGAAAGCTACTTTTGCAGAGCCAGCAGAGGGAGTACAGACATCATTTTACTTATCAGCTGTGAAAGAGATACCTTGTAAGAAAGCACTAAAAGAGCTGTGCCTGCAAACCTAATGCGCTTAATTTAAGGCATGCCAAGAACTTCCTCAGGCTTTCACAGACATGTATGTCAATGGGCAGTAGACTTGGTGTTTTGTTTCTGATCCTCAACCAGCTGCCACATCTCAAAATCTCATACCTGAGGCAGAAGCAATTCTAACAGTACTAAAAAGTACCATAAACTTGATGCCTTATATGTAAAAAGAAAAAAACAAAAAATAAAAACAAACAAAAACACATTGAAAAACCCCAACAACCAAAACTGTTATTTAGTTACAATTTAAGACAATCAAGTTTTTATTTCTATGGATTCTGCTCTCAGTTTCAGAAAAACTAAACCCTTTCGGTTATTCATTTCTTAAAAAGCAGCTTCATCTAGGAGACAAGCTGAGTAACTCAGAGTTTAAGATGACCCACAAGCAAAGGAGCCAGGAAGGCACAGAGCGGTGTTGGACTAGAAGGTAACAAACAGCAAACCTTTCTGCTGGCATTAACAGAGGCACACATCTACTGGCAAAGCTGGTTTTACACATCCTCTGAGGCAAGAGCTCTGCTGCTTTATTTAGCATTTCCATTGATCAGCCTGCTTTGGAGTTGGCACTTATGACTGAATGGTGTTGACACAGTGGCGGCTGTGGAAACGGTTTTTGCAAGAGGAACAGGCTTTAAGCAGACAGATTGATAGCTTTTTGCCATCTCATGGAGGTAAGTGCAAAGCTCTAGGCCAACTTGAGACAACATACCTTCCTGGCAAAAGCTCCACAAACAGACACTCCCTTCTTTTTTGAACTGCAAAATTACAGGGATTTTTTTTTAAATAAAATCAGCATATCCCAACCTTTTGGTAAGAAGCTAGGCTAATACAAAATTCTTGCAAATCTTCAGCTTTTTTGAAATCATTTTATTGGGTGGCTATTTCTAAGTTTCACTATTTAAAAGTCTGCATATGAAAAACTCACAAATGAACTAAATGCCTTTGTCTCAGTTTCCTCTTGAAGAGCAGCAAAACACTACTCTTCCTAAAGAAAAGATAAATTTCCATCATCTTAAACTTCATATGAACTTTAAAAAGCTTTCACAGCTTGAATCATTAGATTTTGATTACTACTTACCAGAAAAAAAATGTGCCTGGAGCTACGTAATTTAGCCTTCACTTGTTTTAAGTTTTAAAAATAGAAGAACCACCCTTCAGCAAATTAGATGGCTGCTTCTAATTCCCACCTCAGGAAAGTGGTGTTCACTTCTCAGCTTTTCAAACAGTAGATTCACAAAATTAGTAAGTCAGTCCACTCTGAACTGGTTCTCATCTTACAGAGCTTACATGATATTTTATAGTTGTTTTACCCCTAGCATGTAATGAGACCACCTCACAGTTTTGCTGTTGAATATCAGGGTTCCTTCCAGCAGTGTTCTCTATCTATGTGCTGTGCTTGGTTGGTTCCCAGGACTCTGGCCCAGCTGCTCAGTACATTTTATGTAGAGCAACCACAGCAAGAAAAGCCATGCTTTTTTCATCACAAACATGGTGATGATCAAGTATCCAGATGCATCCGAACCACTCTGATCATCCATCCCTTCTCCAAGTTATTGCAGTCTCTTGTGACTGTTTCTGCAAGTATATGAGAAGCTTATCCAGATAGGAAAAAAGCTGCTTTTTGAGAAGACTGGGTATCTAACCAGACTCACCACACAGATAATCCAAAACAAGTGCCAACTCAAAACATGGCACAGAACTGCACTGAACCTACTTGAGTCAAAGAAATACGAAACCATACTTACAGGAAACATACCACAATTCTAATTCATCCTGCAACTGGAGCCTTTTTAATCTCCCAAATAATTATGTTTTTTAACACCCTTTACATTTGAGAGGCTGACATTAGGCTTCTAATCAGCAAGTTAAAACATATGATCCATTTATATAGACTAAGTGGGGTGGAGGGGAAAAGGGCCGAAAAGCCCCTTCAAATCTGAGTATATTTGAAGAATCCTTCTTCTCAGTTAAGTACCTACAGCAAATTCCACAGAACTTCACACTTTAAAATTAGTAGAGCTGCCTTTATGGATCTACAGAAGTTTGTTATCTCCATTTTTAACCTGAAAAGCTAAATACCTTTCATTTAGTACACAGCTGAACAATTACTGATTCCAGTATTAATCACTCCCCAAGATTTAGTACTTCAATAGTTAGTAATAGACAGCATGCAGCAGATGCAAGAGATTTTTAGAAGTCAATATTGAAATTGTGCCCTTCTCCATGCCCTGCTTTCACCACCTGGAGGGCCTATCTGAAGTTCTGACGACTGTGTGCATTCCATGGTTCAAGTTTACATTCCTCCCATCATATGCAAGATTCACCTGACCAAATGGAAACACCTACATCTAAGACAGGCACTTCAGGCCTTTTTTTTTTTTTTTTAAATAGGCAATGGATACATTATAACTTCTATACCAAAATATTAAATTTAGCCACTTAGGATAAGATCTAAAATAGTTACATGAATTTCATCTTAGATGTGCTTGTGTCACTTCAGCAACAGAAGAGGCCCAGAGTGACCAGTTTCAGTTTTTAAGATGCTTATGTAAGCGGCCAGGATTGCTCTGCCAGTCAGCTGGGCTGAACTCGCATATCAAGCAGCTGCACTACCATGTCAGAGCAGGCACATGCAAGAGGAAGGATGTGGCTTTACAGTTAGTTTAGGAATATCCAAGCCTGTGCTACAGCCAGAAAGTACAGCCCTACGCCAGCACTGCCGCTCACCTGACCTCAAGGTCAGGAGACGGCCCTAGATGAGAACCAGTGACAAGGAAGACGACAGCGGCAACACCTGCAGTTCCTCCTGAAGGTCACACGGTGATGAGGACTGTCCCCTTCCAGCCAGTACAGGCCTCACCAGCTCAAGTCAATCACGGAAGCTCTTCTCCACACCCCCACACTCATCCTGGGAAACAGAAGTGCCTAACTGTACCTTCTCTGCAAGGCCCCACTGCAGAGCCATCACCAGGGTCCCACTTTAGCCTTCCCCCTTCCAGGTCAAGCAAAGCCATCTCTCTTCACCTCTCCCCACACACCATAGGACAGTCCCTTATCAACTTAATGATGTCTCTGCCAGCCTCTCTCTGTCAGGAGAGGTGCAAAATGGGGCACCATTTTGGATGTGGCCTCAAGAGCGTGACTGAGGGCAATAACCCACTGGTCATGCTCTTGCTCAAGCAGTCCAGTATGGGTCAGTCCTTGCCAGCACAGGAGAGCCCTTCAGCTGGCTCGAGCTCCCTGTCCCACAGGGTGACCAATACCTTTTCTACAGAACTCCTCCACTCCACTCCACAGTAGATGTGCCAGGAGGCAGAGGCAGCCCCAGCTCTCCTTTTCACCCTCGACCCAGGAATTTAGACCACACAGCAGTCCTACCCCCATGTCACCATTTTCAGCTACTGCCAACTGCAGCAGTAAAGACGAAAGTCCATCAGAAGGATTTTTACTTTGCCAGCTCAGTGGTGCTCAGAGGGGCCTTTGGCAACTCCTCATAGAAGCATGTTTTATGATCACTGCCTCAAAGTAACATTTACTTCATGCAGTTCAAAGCATTTTGCCCATGGTTATTTACATAGCTTTATTCTCCATATTAATTTCTGTAGCTTTAGATTTGACAATAGAAGGAGCCTATGAAAATTCACCATTGCAGCTCTGGAGATATCCACTTTATCAAAGACGTTACTACTGTATCTTCCCAGAAAACAAAGTACTCCCCTCAAGCATCCACTCCTTGTATTTTTCCATCTGGTAAACCAATTTCCTGTGCTAGGAGGTTGCTTAAGTTTACAACACAGCTTTAGGATGTCAAGACTTCATACAACCAAGACAACCTTTTCCAAACAATTCTGCTAAAACAGTTTGAGAAGTTGCTGTCCAGTGCCCAGCAACACTAAGTTCAACACCAGAAAAAGAATGCCATATGTGAATTGCTCGCCCACAAGCAGACTTAGGATGTACCACGGCTTTATATACTAGTATTTCATTTTGGATGTGTACACGTACTAAAGCTCTTTCAAAAGTTTCCCATAACCTGGTATGCAATGCGAGTGGCTACCTATCTGAAAGATAACTCCACTAATAGTAACCAACACACATAAATCCAGAAAGCAAGAGATCAAGCTTTCCTCAAATCCTAGAGAATTTAGCCCTTTACTACAAAATCTTAACTCGCTTTAGAAATACAGCTCTAATTTAGGAACAATTCTTTAGATCTGCAGTCACCACAGCCAGATCTACCTATTACCAAAACACATTTGAAATCAGACTCTGTGAAGATGTTAAGATGTTTCACTATGCAAAGCAACCTCATTTTAGAATGTGAAAAATCACTGTCACTGTTAACTACGTGGATTTCAGAGCAGAAGTAGGTGAACACAAGCTGACACTATTTGCGTTATTAATAAAGCAGAAGTAAAGTAGTTGTATAAGCAGTGGTAAAGCACCTTTCCTACCCTCCCCAGCTGTCACTCTCAACTATGTATATTTGAAAGCCATCTGGCACAGATCCTGACAGCCAGTTTAAATCATTTCATGTTTCACACAACCTCACCAGAATGAGGCTGCTAGACACTGCTCTAATTTAAGTATTGATTTGCACTGTATTCAATAGGCTCCATGAAATTTTGCACCAGCTTCATTCCCAAGTGAAGAAAAACTGGCAGACCCAAGCAACATAAAGCAATCTGAAGTGCCATATCAACGCTAACTGCAGCAGCACCTGGATGGAAGTGAAAAACTCCTGCTCAATATGCATATTAAGATCCTGATTTAGTCTCTACTGTATCTAAATAACCAGAAGAGATTAAAAAATACCACCCTTTCTCAGACAGTTTAAGGACTAACCATACCTGTAATCTTTTCCACC
Source organism: Corapipo altera (assembly GCF_003945725.1). NCBI lineage: Eukaryota > Metazoa > Chordata > Aves > Passeriformes > Pipridae > Corapipo > Corapipo altera. Next base: position 24,176,321 of record NW_020884873.1, on the reverse strand, counting down.
CATTTCTTGTTACTATCTACTCAGTCTTATCTATGTAAAACCATCAGGAAGCAAATCTAGACACACAATACAAGCACATTTTATTTTCCTCCACTGTAGTATCAGAAACCACCTAGGAATATAGCTAATGTGTTCTAACATTTTTAATATTTTACTTAGTGCAGAGGTCCATATACATAGACACTAACTCTTCTGGAACATCGTTAGTTGAAGGTTGGCACTCAAACCACTCTCCCGTGTACAGTCAGAACAATAGCTTCAAGTTCTCCTATGTCAAAAGGTTAATACTCTCTAGGGAATGGTTTCACATGACAACTGCACAAGGAGGACCATTTCCACACCACAAATCCAAAGACTTGTGCTGCTTCGCTCATGCAAGCCTTGCTTCTCACCTTGGAGAACCAAGTTTGCACCCAAGGATTTTGTAACAAAGCACCTACCGGTGCAATGAGTAGATGCAAAGGGGTAGAGATGGTACAAAGGAGGGGGGAGTTACTGAGTAGTCTAATACAGGGTGGAAATGCAAGTAGCCATGAGGCCACCTCAACCAACCCATGAAACTTCACACTCACAGTGACAAGCCAAACAGGAAATGACAAATGAAGCTGATTCTGTCCTCACAGTCTCTTGAATTATGCTGATAAACCCAGTATTTCCAGAAGGTCATCATAAGTCTGACATAACTTTGGATATTAAAAAAGCATCAAACATATTAACAGAAAAAAATCTTTTGATGAAGACTTAAAAGACTCTCATCTCTTAAAACACCTACCATACAAACCCAAATGTTTTCCAAGCTTTTGGAGAGTGACATCCTTATATTTGCAGACACAGACGAAATCCTGAAAGAATCACATGGACAAGCCACTGGTCACTCTTGAAATAACAAGTGCAAAAAAAAAGTTGTGTGATCTCTATGTAAGGGCACTTCTGTAACTCTCCAGTAAAAAGAGCACTTGATTTTTCTTTCACTGATGTATGTAATGTAAAGGTGATTAAGATCATCTTTGATTCAAAATCTTAACATTAATACTAAAGTTTGAGTTTCAATGAAGACATCAGCAGAAAAAGAGCACACCGCTGTGAACCTTAGGTTGAGTCCTAGGAAGTTAGTTGCTTAAAGCAGAGCGGCTGAATCATCTTTTCTGCCTCCAGAGGGGGTTTGCTGCTATCAACTATGCAGAGTATGGTACATCCCAGGCCTCCTCTGACCAGACACTGTACACCAAGTGGTGAGAACCCAATAGTGTTGTTTTCCCTGCTGCCACCTTATCTTTCTGTGAATATAAGGGCACAAGTAAGGGTAGCAGATTACAAGTGATAGGCTCCCAGAAGTGTGTTTTAAGAACATGGTGTTTCCTGTGCTCACTGGGAATTAAGGTAATATCCAGCTCATCTGCAGTATGAAGAAAACAGGAGACGTGAACCACTGAAGTCCATCACAAGTAGGAGGCCATGCAGGTACTTACCTAACTCTCTCCTCCAAAGCAGCATCAGAAAATTGCCAGCAATAAGCCAGTACTACCTCTAGTGCTGAAACTGCTCATGTTTTATGTGGCAAAACCAGCCAGACTGAGTGGCCAGCATCAAAGTTTATCAACTGTCATCCTCAAAATGCATCCATGCACTCTAACTGCACAGCACAGTTGCAAACAGCAGCCAAGGTAGATATACTCTCTTCCTCAGTCCATTCCCCTTCAAAGGTAAAGCTTTGTTATTTGTCTGTCTTGTAATAGCATATTACATTTTATGTCTTAGGGGACAAAAAGAATTTGTATTTATTTTCTGAGCTATTTCTGGACTTTTCAAACCGACTCCTACATTTTCCTTACATTTCTTCTCCCACCAGACCTTTGAAATACCAATGGAGAAAGCCTTATGCCTATTTTGCAATTCACCAAAATTAAACTAATAACACCCCCATAACACCATCTGTCATTTAGAGTAAGATTTTTAAATGGCAGCAGAAATAATCTCCATAATGTTTATTGGAATGTGAATAGTTTGAACAGACAGATCCTTCAAAGTTACTGCTCACATAAAGAGAAATTTGTCATGAAAACTAGAATGTCATTTTTATGAACTCTATTTGAAAGCCTGATAATTTAGAAATAAAAGGCAAATTGGACAATATCATGTACTTGTGCTGAAATTACATTCAGTGTTAATAGGCATAACTGCTCCAAGATGGGTTAGTCTAGTATTTTGCCTGTTGATTTCATGATGCATGTTACCTCCAGGAAATCATCCTTCTATAATGTGTATTAGCATTGCTTACATCTTCTCTATGAAACTGTCCTGTTTTATGAACAAAAATCCTTTCTTCCTTATTTTTTTATCACTCTGGTTTTCAACTAGTGAACACAGTCTTTTCAGCTAACTGAAGCCTAAGCTAGGGGAACACTAACATTAGTTATTGAAAAGTGAAGAAATCTAATCTTTATAAAGACAATCTATTTCGAATTAGATTAGTAATTCTTAATGCTTGTGAGAAATACTCACTCTCTACATAAACCATCACAGGTTCACTTTTCCAAATCAGTAACAACATCACTTCGTGTCTGCTGCCTTTCTTGTTCTTCAATATGTTAATTTTGTAAGGAGGAATAAAAATTATGCCTTCAAAGAAAATTTAACAGGTTTGAATTAAAAAAACAGATAAACCTACTCGAGACTGTGGCACACACTATAGCAAGCCAGTAGACAGAGATAATCTTAGCTTTTTAAGCAAAATACTGCAATCCCTAGATTTTATCTAATATTTAATTAAAATACTCTACACAGAAAGATCCTTATCTCCCAAACTGCAACTTTTAACAAGTTTTATTATTATTATTATTAATTTTAAGTCAAGTTGCAAATACTAGATGATACAGTTTTAAGACTATTATTGCAGTTTTATTGATCCTTTTGGAAGAAAGCAAGCCTGCATTTCTATAACAAAAATCTTACAGATTCAAGCAGTCTTCCTTGTTTCTCAAAAGATATTCAGTTTTAAATGCCCTGGACTAATAACGGCTGTTCGTTATTCTGCATTAGATTAAATTTTGCTAACTGAAACCCGACTTCAACTCTGACTAAAATGCAAATCCCTTCCCCTGCTCCACTAGTATTATTTTCTCTTCAAAAACAGAAGAGAACATATACTGAAATAAACAGTCCAAACACTGAAAGACATTTCTGAGGTCACATTTCAGCGGTAAAGAATGCTCAGTGCCATTAATATTTAGTCTACCTTAATGGAAGAAATTTGAGTTAGAAGATACTTTAGGTTATCTTGTCCACCCTTATGTCAAGGGAGACTTGTTTTGCCAGGTCCATTTTGAACTTGTCAGTTAATATTAAGTTCCCAGCTCCAAAATCTTAAATATTGGCAAAGTCAATTCTTCCAAACCATCTGTTTTTGAGGTGGCTTCAGCAGATTCAGTCTATGTTCCTCCCTTCTTAGTATCTTCGTCTTATGACTGTCTCCAGCTTACCATATTCTTCTTTTCTGAATAAATTCAAACAGTAAAAAAACCAGAAACAAACAGAAGTTCTTTATATTGAGGTCCACAAGAGTGACTTTCTAAAATAAGACTAACTTCTTTAGACTGTAGTGCATTTTAATTGGCAGGATCACTCCCAGATTATTAGCTGAATGTATACTTCACAAATCCTTTCCTTATACCATTATCTGTATGTAATGCAACTTTGTGTAAGAAACCAATACACAGTTTAGTCAATGCTATTGTGACACAAGTTTTCTGCTTTAAGTTCCCAAAGACAACTGTTTAATATGCAATAGTAAGTCGCCGTATGTGTGCACACAAAGACCACAGCCACAATTCCCTTTAAAATTAGTTTTGACAGGCATCATTTTAGTAACCTACACGGAAAGCAGCATTTTTCTTTGAACGAATCGAAGTAATAATGTTGCAATTCAGCACTGAGCAGCATTGATAGGGAAGACCTGCAAGTGGCTGTATACAACACAGGATCCACATTTCCGTCAAATAATCCAACCATGGTGGGTTACCATAACCAACAGTAGGAACACCAATCAACCGAACCACACAACGTTGCTATTCCAGACCAGAAATTTCACATTCAAATGTACAAGTTTTCTTTCCTCGCTGAATTCAATGACCACTTTTTCCACTGACACCAAAAGTTTCCATTCATTATGCCATAAGTATTAAAGTCCTAGTACACTGGAAGCTATTCCTGCCAAAATAGCCAACAGTTTAAAGATACACAAGTTTACTTCTATTGGAATTCATTATTTGTGGTGTTTGGAACAAATCCTTGAAATGCTCCAACAAACAGGGGAAAAAAATGGCCCTGGCTGTAGCTACAGCTACCACCTTCTGAATATTGTATCATGAACCAAGGAGTTGCCAAGTTATCTAACAAACACCTTTTCAACCACCTGAAAAAACACTATTTCAACTCAAATTCATTAGGATCCATGAATGTTTTGAAGATGCAGAAGCTTTTCCACAGGCAGTGGCTTTCCAAAGGCACACTCATTTAATTCCCCAGCAAATCAAGATTGCCAACCACTAATGATGGAGGATATTTCACAAGTACAGTGGACTTGAAACTTGATTTCTAAGAAGGGACATGAGTTGAATATTCACCTAGCTAGTCACCCCTCAAGCACTCTAAGGGCAGCTACCAGCTACCACATTCTCAGAATGACAGTTTTGGACACAGCATAAGGTACTACTGCCAGTTCCTTCTGAACATATCTTGAGAGGAAAGCCTCAGTGCCTGAATTTACAAATTCAACAATGCTGTATATAACAGATAGTTAAAGATGTGGATCTTAAAATGACAAGAAAAAAGCCACTGAAATTTTGCTACTGTGCATTTTTCTCTTCACCTGCCCGCTCCAGCTTAAAAAGTCAAACGTAAAAAAGATTTATGTGGAGTATGGAACACTCATAGCACAGCACAGACTCCTGCTACAGCTGTGCAGCTGCTGCTGCTGTTCGCAGCTGCCCCTCAGGCTGAGAACCCTGGGACAGACTCACCCACAGCTCTCGGTTTCCAAACGCGCCTCCGAGCTCAGGCCGAGTCCCCTCCTGCCCCCGGTAAACACCGCTCGCACCGCCACACTAAAGGAAACGCTCCCCAGGACCACAGACCACCTCTGTCCGTCAGCCTTCCATGACACCTTCCTCCCCAAATCCTAAATCCTTCCGACCTCAACCTTTACCGACAGACCGAGGGGCTCGGAGGGAAGCTCGGGTGGGCAGCGGCGCGGACACTCGCCCCGCTCCGCTCCCCCTCGAGAGGCGAGCACCGACCGCGCTCGGCAGCGGCCAGCCATCCCCCGGCGGAGGCTCCAGCCAGCTCCCAAACTCACGTGGTGCTACATCAAAGGTTACACGCACCGCCGGGACGAGGATGACACCGCCGTGAGAGGCGCTTCCCATTGCGAAGCGGCCCCGCGCGGGGTCAGGCTCACCCGCGGAGCAACGCCCGCGAGGGCTTCTCTTTCCCAGCACCCGAAGCGATGCCGCATCCCTTCCCCGTCCGCGCACACCGGTCGATGAGTAGCCCGGCCAGGCATCGATAAATCAAATCTGCCCGCCCGCTCCGACGGAGAGTGGCGTACGCCTCAGCCACGGCCAAAAACACCGCCCTGGGGGCGCGGCGGGCGGGCGGGCGAGGGACGTAGAGAGGCGGCGGGGGAGGCTGCGCGGGGGCGGGTGCCGGGCTCCCAGCCCCCGCGGGGCGGCGAAGAAGCGCCAGGGATGTCGGTGTCGTGCTGCCGCAGCGGGCTAATCCCGGCTACTTAACCCGGCGGGCGGCGGGGGCTGAGCACCACCTTAATCCGCGGCGTGAGCGCGCCCGCCCGCCGGGGGCTGCGGGGCTGTGCCGTGCCGGCCGTGTCCGGCCGCGGGGTCCCCGACGGCGCGGCGCTGCGCTCCCGTGGAGGCTCAGCTCCGCATCTGCTGCCCTCAAGGTCACGCCGTGCCCCGGCTGCACGGCAGCGTCCAGGTGCGCGCTCCGGTTACCTGCGCGGAGAAGCGGCGAAAGCCTGGGAGCGCGGCACCCAGCCCCTCCGGCCGCGCCGTCCCCCTGACGAGCCCGGCCCGCAGCCCCGCGGGGGAAGCGGAGCAGCGCTGCACCTGCCGCCACACTGCCGTCCGCCCCGGCCGGCCAGCCGAGAGCTTAGCCGCCCCGAGCCGCCGCCGCGCTTACCTCGGCGCCGTGGGGCCGACCAGCAGCCAGCCAGGGGCCGGGACGAGGCGCCCGTGAACCTGCCGCCGCTCGCTCGCCGAGCGCACAAGGTCCCCGCGCTCCCCGCCCCGGCCGGCCCCGCCGCACCGCCCCCGCCCTGCGGCCGCGGGAGGAGGGCGGGAGAGGGGGCGGGGGGGGAAGCGGCGACCGAATTGGGGAGGGAAGGAGGGAGGGAGGGGGCACCGGCGCGGGGAGAGCCGGGGGAGGAGGAGGAGGAGGAGGAAGAGGAGGAAGGAGGGGGGGCGCGGACCGCCCGCCCCGCCCCCGTCGCCTCACCGGCAGGAATCGGCGATTTGCCCTCCTCGCGGGCGCTCCCGCCGCCGCGGCCGCTCCCCGGCGACCGCCCGCCTGCTTTCCCCCGCACGCACCGGGCAGTGCCGAGCGCGCCGCCGAGCCCCTGCGCCGCAGAGCACCCGCTACAGGAGCCGGGCGCCACCGGGCAGGGCAGGGCGGGGCGGGGCGGAGCGCGGCGATCCGCCCGCCTCCCGCCTCCGCCCGCGGCGGTCACTCACTTGCCCGCGCCCACCGCCCCCTCCCCTCCCGGCGCCGCGCTTGCCGGTTCGCGGCGCCCCCCTCACCGCCCGCGGAGCGCCGGCCACGTGACCGGGGCCCCTCGCCCGGCCGAGGAAGGGGGGTCCCGGCGTGCAGCGTCTTCAATGGGGGAGGCGGAGGCGGGGCCCCGGTAGGCACGGCGCCCACGGGGGCGGGGCCCCGCGGCGTTGCCCGCCCGCCGCCGCCGCCACTGGCGGGCGGGAGGCTGACGCGGTTGTTTCCATGACGTCGGCGGGCGGAGCCGCGTCGTTTGATGGAGCCCGGCGGGCTTCGGGGGTCGGTGACTTTGCCACGAGCGGCTCCGGCGGGGCGGGGCGGGGGCGGGGCCACACGGGGCTTCGCGTCCCTCCGCCCGTGGGCCGCGGGCCGCCGCCAGCGGGGACGCGGCTGCCTGGCGGGGGCGGGGATCCCCCGGCGGCGGGAGAGGCCACGGGCTTCTGATGGAGGGGCGGTCGCCGGGCCCGACTGAGGCGCGCCGGTTGCCCCGGTGGGCGGGGGCCGTGCGCGGGGCCGGACCCATCCCGGGGGCAGGGGCGGGGGCAGGGGCGGGGGCGGAGCCGCCCGAAGGGACCGCCGGGCGCCCGGGGCGTGGTCCTCCCCTGCCCCAGGGGGCGTGGGGGCGCTGTGCCCGTAATGCTGTTTTATGCCCGCCGTGCCGTGCCCGGGCCGCAAGGGTCTGGGATGGTGTCGCCCCACGGCCTCCCCCTCCTGAGAGCCGCCGGGCGGTGCCGGTGGGAGCCGCGCTGGCGGCAGCTGAGCAGCGGGCGCGGGGGGCACAGCGGAGCCTGGGCGAGACTCTGCTGGAGTTGCCGGGGTGTGCTGCGGCGGGAGGATCCTGTGCGTGGGGCCGCCGGGCGGGTCCGCAGCGGCAGGAACGAGCGTGTCGTGTCGCTCGCTGCCTGTGGTGGGGACTGGGGAGCTCCGGGTCCATCCTCCCGTCAGGTGTACCCGCCTCTGGGGGAACCCTGGCAGCTCCCTTGGGAGAACAGGGAAGTTGTGGAGGCCGCAGGTGTTCAACGCCTCCCAGTCTCCAGACGAAGGCTCTTCGATTGGGGAGAGAAAAACAAATGGGGTTATCAACGTTTGAGCCCAAGTGAGTTCTCCGGGGAGATGCTGGAAGTGAATAACAGGGCTGGGAATTAAACTGGAAATGAAAACCCTGATTTAAGTTCTCCACTTCCAGTGCAGTAGATCTTCCTCCGCCCCTGCGAAGAAAAATAGCCATGCATAAGCTGTATGTCATTCCATTACCCCTTTGTGTGTTTTTTTTGAGCTGTATTTTGACACATTCCCCACCCCTCTGTTGGGCATCTCGGTGGAGTGACTGGCCAGCTGTGTCCCAGGCTGTCAGGTTCTTTGAGCCTGCATAAGTAATACCCTTCTTCGCTTTTGTTACCGTTCAAATCCCACCGCTGTCAGAAACAGTGCTGCAAAGGAAACAGAGAAGCTTATGTATCACTACAGTGGCAGACCCGAGATGGTGCAGAGCCTAGAGGGTTAAAGCAACAGGATGAAGTCAGCACAAAGCAGCCCACAAAGACTGGCAAATAAATAAATCATCCTAATTACGTTATTATTATGGCTTGCCTGAGGTTCATTGTCTCTTTCTTTCTTACCTGAATCTCTGTTACATTTTTCTCCTTGTTCAAGAGAGGTAATCAAAGGAGACTGTGAGCACTAAATGGCTCCTGCCCATTTTAGATGTTGCTAAAAATACTACCTTACCTCTCCATATCCAGAGGTCAATTGAAAAATCAAAATAATGAAGTAAGCAATCCTGTGACTATTCTGTTGAGATTTCTTGCCTTTCTTCCCAAAAGGAGAATATAAAACTATCTGAACATATATAAAAGAAATTTTCTTTCCTTCTGTCTGCAGTTCAGCACCCTCCTCTGCACTGATGGCTGTAGCTCAGGGAGGCTTCCCCAGGCACTTGGAAATTGCATTTCTCGATACAGCTTTGTAAGACTGGCAGATGTGTTCTGCACAGTTCTGTCCTCTCCTAGCTCTAAGGCAGATGAAACTAGCTGTGGTACAGCTAAAGGAGATGATGTGTTTAACACATTGCAGTTTGTGTACGTGTCTGTACCTGCTTCTGCTTGTCTCGAGAAAAGGTAGGTATACTGTGCTTAAGTTCTTTGTCTATGAAATAGGAATACTGTCCTATTTTCTTCACAGGAAGGAAGAAAGGTGGGAAGGGTACATATCAACATCAACTTTTTGAGATACTGTTATACTAGCATTCTCCAAGTGGATACATTTTTCAAGGCATAATAGTTACTTAGTGTTCCTCTTTCACTGTTATACAGGATTAGCATAAAAACATGCAGCACCTTGACTGAAAATAAGAAATTTCTTCTATCTCCACAGAATCTTCCTCCTGAGGATTTAAAAATGTTTTCCAAATTAATACTCCATCTCCCATACTCTTAATGTTTGGGTTTTTTGTGAGAAAATAGGTGCTCCTACTATTTCTAAAGGTTAATACATGTAATTGACTAACAGAAAATATTCCATGTAATGTAGGTCAGCAAGCAAAACCAAGATGCGCAGAAGAATATTTCTGGAGATCTTTCATTTAACTTTTGAGGAAACATTACCGTTTCAGGAAGATTTAGGGTGGTTTTGCAGACATTTTGAAAAGGCGAGACTTGACAAATCAGTGCCAACACCTCACCTTATTCAATGGCCACCGCTCTACAAACACAATCATCATACATTTTAACAGATGAAGAAAATGTGTCACAGAGAATTTAAGTGGGGTGCCTGTATCTGATCTACTTACTATGAGACTTTTAACATAAAGAGTATGAATTTCGAGAATTTGGACTGTTACAGTATTTGGTGAAAAATTAATAAGGTGATGAAAGGTCTGAGGGACCATCCCATATCAACTAGGGGCCTTTTGGCCAAATCTCATGATGGGTGTGATCTGAGAAGAGAAAGTAGAAAACAGACTTTTCATACTTTGTGTATAGATCTTAACTTTTTGGAAACTGTTTTCTCGGCTATTCTGCTAGTCCTGATCCTGTTCAAACTCAGTCAATTTATTAAATTGGATGAAAGTGGAGAGCACAGAGAAAGTGTGAGAAGTCAGGAAAATATTTCCATTTGAGCAGGGAGAGATGAGTGTCTAAAGTTTCCACGGGTTTTACAGAACCAAATGTTTTCCATACGAGCTACACTTTTCCCAGTCGGCTTTCTCGGCTGTGACCACTGTTTGACCACGTTCTGCAGTCTGCCCTAGAGAAGATTCCCGTTCTCCACGCTCCTGGCTGAGGTCCTGCCCTGATTCCCGACAGGCCCTGAAGGCTGTGTCTTGTGATGTTTCCACTATCCTACACCCTGAAAGATCAATCTGTTGCCTAAAAGACTAAACGACCCTCTAGATAAGCAAAGAATAGACCACTCACTGTCTTGTAGGTGCCACAATGACCAAGTTGCTCTATTGTTCACCCCTGCAACCTAGCAATGACCTGGTGAAACAAAACAATATCACGATTTCATCTTGAAATCGTTCACCCCACCCTTAGGAAAGAGGCCTATCTGTAAACATTTGCACTTTCATCAGCTCAAAATTCTTTTTCTCGATTGTTCAGGAGCTCAGGATTTGTGCATGATATGTTTCCTCTTGTGAATGCATATGATAACTTAAAATAGCTAATTTTATTTTCTCTGTTCAGTTTCCCTCCCAACATTTTTTAATTATTAATTTTTTTTGCTTCTACTTTTATGTTCTTCTGCTGTGATAGTCTTGTGATACTGCAGGATCAGAAGGGTGAAAGGTTAAAAGAATAAGCAAAGAAATGTGAGAAGTAATAGTTATTGTGCTGAATTTAATATGTTAACTGTGTTTTCTTTACATGTTCTTTTCAGGTACCACTGCAGCCCAGCACCATTACAGTCATAGACAAGATGAAAGCAGAAAAATGTTTCATGAACAAGTGCACAATGTCTACATGTAAAGAAAAAACAAACCAAAACATAAATCCTGGAATTGATAGAGAATCTGACCAATTAAAAGAGTTTGATCAGGCATGAGAGAGTAGAAGGGAAAAAACAGAGGAGAGTAGGATAACAATAATTTACATTACTGTTAAGAGCAGGGGGAAAAAAACATGTTTGGGAAGCTTTTCATGATAAAACAAACAAGAAAAAATAATAAAACCAAGTATGGATGGTGATGAGACAGTATGACCATAGCTACCTCTTCGAAAGTGAGAAATGACTGGTGAATGCATGTATGCTATCACTCTGTAAATAACTACTGAAAAATGCATAAAGTGAACACCCAGCGACCTGCATGGAAGTGACTTTTCCTACATAACACTTCCCCAGTTTAGAGCTGATACTTTCCCCCCGTGGCCAGGCACGTGCCAATTAATTCTTGAATTCCTAAAGGGTGGCCAAGGTTTTAAGCAAGGCTGTCCTGGAAGCAATTTGGTCCAGTTCACTAGGAGTGTTTGTTAAAAATACACTGCTGTTGCTGTCTCCCTGGACCTGCTGTTAGCCATCATCTCTTGGTGTCTGTCCTCAGTATGGATATGTATTGCTTGCACTCACCTATCATCCCAGGACTCAAAATGTGACAGTGTCCGTTATACTTACTAAAGTGCAAAAGTGCTTTTGAGGATTCATATTGTGTACAATTCTGGACTGAAATAAAAGTGTTAGTTCTTGGTTTGTGATACTGTGGGTGCTTTTAGATGTGTTGCTTTTTAAGGCTTCTCTGCTGAACTTGTGTGCTGAACTTGTGGCCTTATCTTTGAAAGCCTCTTCTCAGCTGATGTTTGTGGGGCTTCAACGATTTCACTCCTTTTGTGAACCTATTCCTATTAATGCTGACTGAATAGCTGGTTTGTAAATTGTAATGTTGTGATCCTCTTCTCCGTGATGGAGTACCAAGGGCCTTGTTTATTTTTCCTCTTCTCCCCCAGATAAGAAACAACTGGTAACCGTGTTATCTCTCTCTGAGGCTACCATCAACATCACTGACCCGTCAGACTCATGCTCCTGACTCAAAAAAAATTGGTTTTAGGAAGAGTGAATGTAGCCCCTCCCTCTCTCATCAGTGCTGAGTAATTGTCTTCAGGAGAACAATAAATCTCTTAGCAATGCTACTTCAAAGTCCTTTGGATATGAAAATAGATAATTCAGTTAAACCTTAGTTCCTTCAGCAAACATTAGCGTTTCTGCCCCTTGGCGATTGTTCAAGATGGTTTTGAAACATTTAAGAGTCATCAGAGCTAATAGTTCCCATTTTACATTTCCTTCAAGTAGGACGAACAGAAAAAATGCACTACCTTATCCCTACTACCTCAGTCGAGAATTAATCATTAAAATGATAAACGATGACCAGAACATAGCCAAATAAATTATTTCTTCTTGTTGATCAGATACTGCTCTAAATCATCTTGGCTGTTTTTAAGACACCAAGAAAAATATCCCACCTATAGAAATTTGCATTTAAAGAATAGTACTAATGTCCTATTTCACATGCATGATTTAAAACTCTTGAGCTCAGACTTGCAAACCTTATTCAGGAATAATCTTTTCAAATTACAAATAACGGATCTGAAAATTATCAAGATCAAAATTTGGATATCTATGAAAAAGTGTGGAAATAAAATATCTAGCATCAAAACTTCAAAACAAACACCTCTCCATAGTAATATAAATTATAGCAAAACTATTGCATAAAATGTTGATATTTGTGTATATATAAAATCAAGTATGCTTATAATGTTTAAGCATAGACTATGAGGAGCCGAAAGAAGAAAGTCTTGAATAAGGCACTGTCTGTATTATCAGGTAATAGCACAGTCATTAAGGTGAGTAGAAACAAACTTTTAAAAATAATTCAGAATGTTGCTTGTTAGCTCATAAAACCGAGGAAAATTAACTAAGTCCTTGTAACATCAACTGTATTTCTATTATGTACTAGTAGAAAAGGTAAATAGGATTTTCCTCTGCCTAAGTTCCCTTTTACCAATCTCATGCCATGGCACCTTTGTACTGACCCACCAGAGCTTGAATATATGATGTTATGGGCACATCTAGTGATAGTACTGCTGCAGGTTTTCTTCAGGCTGTGACTTGTTATGCAGCAGTAAAGGCAGTTTGTTTTAGGACGGAAGTGGATTAAAAGATAGAAGAATATTTTGTACGTGACAGCAGTCCAAACATTAGCAGTTCTGTTATCTTCAGTTCTGATTGGATTCAGTGAGAGCTGCACATGCCTAATAATTACTAAATCTGACACCTATGTTACTAAAAATGTACTGGATAACTAAAAGGGATTTTAAAATAAATACACATAAAAGGCTTTTAGATATATTCAATTTTAGATTTACAGTAAAACTTAGATTGTTTATCTTTTGTGTTTCGCTCAGCTTGATGTTGAAAACAACCAGTTTGTTTCACTGTTCAGCCAGTTCTCAGTGCCTTTCACATTCAAGCCTCCAAGTCCTGGCCACACTTTTAAACTGCAAGCCATGCACTGAGAATGGTTCACCAGGAGACCAGAAAAGGCCCACAGCTGGTCTGTGAGACTATAGTTAGGAATAATTGTATGAGATGTCCTTGACAGCATATATAAGGTCTAGTGATAATCCACTGGTTGAAAGCATCTGAGAATCACTATCCTAGCATATTTGTGCAGTTTTTTGCTATCTACATTGAAAACACATATTTACTTAATGGATCACTCTCTACAGGAATACTTGCTCTACAGGTCATTGCAGAAGGACTTGTAATGGCACTGGAGGGTGGGAGGTTTAAATCAAGCTCAGCTAGAATCATCTCTCCCTGTCATCTGGTCCAGACTAAGGTAGTAGAGAGGAGACTTTTATTGTATAATGGGGATGACACAAGTGCTCATACTTCCCTGCTGTATGCAGGGAAAATGCAGAGGTGGACCAGTGAAGAATTCAATCACATCATAGTACATTTTCAGAAACAGTTGAGGTAGTCATTTGGAATCTTCTGGAGATCTTCCTTTAGGACTTGCCCAGCCCTGCACTAAGTTCATGAGCCACACTCTTCCACCCTATTTGTTTCTCTGCCCAACTCCCTTTGTCTCTTTTTGTTTTATATTCTCTTTCCTTCACTTTGCCTTCTGTTTAGCTTTGTTTCCCAAGTAGCACCTCTTCCATGCTTCCTGCCAACCAAACCAAACAAAACTGAACTCCAAGAACATCCTGTGGAATTAATGAATCAGATGATGAATTTGCAGTTTGTACTGTTCATGTGTGTTATTCCTTCCCTTGTCAGTGCGATGGGCTTTGTTTGTTTTCACATCGGCATCTAAAAGGAACAAATCTAGACTTGTACTGATAAACTTTTATAGACAATGCTGAGAAGCTACAGGCTCTAGAAGACAATGTATGTATTCTAAGTTAAATGTTTAAGATAAGTCTGTAGGTCTTCCTATTTTTTCTTTAATTCTGGAGGTAAACAAGGGTACACAGTTTAAATTTAAATGTCTGTCTCTTAAAAGGATAACAGTGGGTGCATGAGATGAACTTCTCTTTCAGTCTGCCTGATTTTTTGGATTCTCTTCATCTACCAACCATTACTTTTAAGTGGCCCTTGATCTGAAGAATGTGTGCCAAGATGTTAAGAGGAGGAAAATACACTAGGATAACTAGGTTTTAAAACAATCCATTGCTAGTGATTTTTAATGAATGAAACTTTTTTAACTAGTGCAATTTTGTTAGTAACTTTTAGCAATTAACTCAAATTAGGATAAATTATCTTGATCAAATAAATGACATGATCTTAAGTAATGACATGAATGAAATAAGTTGGAGTCCAGTAGAGCTATCTGTGACGAAAGGGATACTGGTGTACAGAACGCCTGCAGGACATTCCTGGCTTGAATTCCACTGAGCTGGTCCATCACAGTCCTGATAGAAGACTCAGTTTAGACTAAACTCCTCTGAGATGGCATACTTTGTTACTAGACCAGCCAGCTGTAGGAAGAAAATGACTGCAGGTCCCATAATGGATGTAGTACATGGAGTTTCTTAGGAATAACGTTTGAGTTGCAGAGGTGAAGTGCCGGCACTATCACAACCTGTTTTGAAAATGACATTGAGACTTAAGCTTAGATCTTTGTAATCACTATATGTTTATTTGCCTCCCACCTTTTTGTGGTTCTGTTGACATTTGTAATGCTCAGTCAAGGTACAGGGAAATGTAAGCACTCAGAAAAGGGTCAAAAATACCCCTCTAAAATTTTGGTGTGTGTATAACTAAATATAAAAATATGCATTTTCATAAGGAGAACTTGCTTTAAAAGGAAACTAATCTAAAAATATGTCCAACCAAAACTCTAAACTAGTACTATAATTAGAAAAACTAATAAAAAAAATAAAAATTATAAGCTAATAGTAAAATGACCATAAATTCTGTTGGTATTAGAAAGTCCACCTTGTTACCTAAAAAAATGTTTCCTTTCCTTATTGTTGGTCATTTTCTCATGCATATCGCTATCCATTTTAACTTTGCTGCAAAGACAAGCGAAAATATCCATTTTAGAAAATAAGTTAGGAGATCTGATGGTTTTATATGGGAACCGTACAAAAGTTCATTCTTTTTTTAAGAAAAAGAACCAGAATTTTTATGATAAGTAATGGATGTTAACAATAAGAAATGAAACCAGCAAAAGTTAAGAACTTTATAACCAGAAAACAGATAGTGTGTACAGATAAGGTCTGTTTGTTTGTGGTTTTTTCCTCCTATAGTCTATTCCTCTTTCCTAAATTAAATAAAAAACTATCAAACATTAAATTGGCAGGCAAGTAAAGCTAAGATAAAGCCCCTCTCTTAAATCCATAATGCTAGGAGATTCAGAGATGAAGTTACAACATTACTCTTACCCCGTACTGCAGTACTTTTGCTGCATGGAGTTTCTCATTGTTGACTGAGATAGATAGGAACACAGATAATTTTTTGCCTTTCCTCAAAAATTTTTTTTCAGGTTGGTTGAGGGGTGGAGTTTTCAAATAGCATACTTCAACATTTTTATTTTCTCTTTCAATGTGTTTTGCACATTAGAATGTATTCTTGTTATATTTTTGGTTTTACAGTTGGCTAAAGTAAATACAATGATGTGAGAAAAAACAAGGAATATAATATATATCTCATACCTGTGTTACATGGAGCTTTTTTTTAATCATTCTGTCACAAGCTCCAAATAGAATACGTATGGATATTAAGTTGAACTTGTGCATGTCTTTGCAGGTTTAGCACATAAACTGTCTAAAGGAACTCATGAAAATATGTTACTTGCATTGTGTCAGGGAGTTTCTGTATCCCTCTCAGTATAGTCATTATTTTCCATGTGCAATATTAAAAAGTATTTGCCAGATCTCCAGTCTGTCCTTCGAAAATTTTAACAAGTGCACTTATTTTCCATTATTGTGAGAAAAAGATTTTTTTTTCTTTGTATATTTCAGCTTTATTTCACTTCTGAAATACATCAAAGAAGCATCTGATCTGAAGCCTTAAAATCTGTGTCATTTTCAGCAGAGTTACAAGGATCGCCAAGTAGTTTTTAAATAGAAATCACCAGGCAGGTCCAATTTATTTTGTTGTTCAACTTTCCCCAGCTTTTTTTATGGCCCACTGGGTGAAAAGGAGGAGTGACATTGCTGAACGTTCACCTCTTTCCCGAAGTGGTAGGAGGGAGGGAGGAAGGAAGAAAATTAAACAACGAAGTCCTGGTTCCACTTTGTATATGTTGACCTATTAGAATATAGAGATCGAGAAAGACATTTATTAATTGTTCAGAATAAAGAGAAATTAAAGGGGTAATAGATCTCAAGCATAAGCCTCTGAGTCATTGTATATTAGATATTCATTAGTGGACTGGTGTAACGCATTCATATCCTATTTTTCAGGACTGTCTTTAGAGGAATTCTGTCAGTCAACAGGAATTAAAAACTAACTGAGCACAAAAGTACAAATAATTAATCATATAAAATGCATTCACCTGTGTTCCAATTCCTTCAATCTGTGTTTTGAACCACGAATGAAATTAGGTGTAATAAATGCAAATGTATCTAAATAATATTTCAAAGATATTTTATTAGTGGTTAAGACAAATATTGCATTTGTATACCATAATCTATATGAATGTCAATGGTATGGTCTGTTTCCACTTGGCTTTAGTCACACAAATTTATGGTATTGTTTTGTTGTTGTTATTTATTTTTTATTTTGTCTTGCTTTCAAACACGACTTATGAGGTTTCTCTATGCAGTTTACACAATACTTCTTCCTTCCTGACAGTGGCAATCTGTTCTCTACTTTTGGCTTGCTTTTCCATTGTTATTTCTAGATTATGTACATTTAGTTGATGACTAGAGGATCTGTTTAATTAATACAATGATTACAGAATAGTTGCCATATTTTGCTGCACATTAAATGTCTTAGGAGAAATAATTTTTAGTATTTGTTGCTTTCATTTTATTCTTCCACAGTGTTCTTATACTATGGTACATGTTATGCATAAATCTGATTAAAAAGCAAAAATATTCAAACCATAATCAGATTTCCCTGAAGAAGGAGGAGTTTCATGTTAAAGATGGTATTTGTGAAAATTGTGGAAGACGTATCAAAGTTTAATGAGAATTCAAATGAACTAAAATAATGTTTGTGTACATTGATAAGAAAATATGCTTACTTCTTATTGTGGTTAAAATGGGAACAGCCTTCTGATGGACTATCAATGCAAGAGCTTTTTAAAAAACTAATTCACTAATTGCTGGATAGTACCAGTTTAGTTAGTAAATAGAAAAAGCAATTATCACCCAAAATGAGCGTGACAAAGTCAAGCTTCTAATCGTCTAAAGAACTACTGAGGGAAAAATATCCACATTTTATTCTTGTCTCCTCTGATATTTACTGTCCTCCGTAGTTAATATTTATTCTAACGATGGGTTTAATATTGCATTGAGAAAAAGATGATATAGTGAAAGAAAATATGTATCAACCATATATGCTATCAGATTGTTCTCTAAATTATAAAATTCCAATGTCCTTAATAGTTTACAATCCTTATTTTTAAAGATAAAATCTAATCTACAAAGCGAGATTTGTTATCCTTTATTAGACTTTAAATTTCATATATTGTTCACTCATTAAATTTAATTTTACAAGCTAATAACAGGGTTATATTTTTATGAATATAGTTTGATATAATTGCTACTTCCTATTCAATGGTAGTATAATCTTGCAATTAAACAAGTTGCTTTACCCTTAAAAAAGGTTTCCATGATATATCTTTTTTTTTTTTTTTTCAGTCCACTGAATTGCTATCAGTTCTTAGGTGAAACTATTTGCCTTTTCATCACATTCTCTTACACCTTTATTTATTGCACTTAAGTGTTCTCATGAACTTTGAATGTTTGATGGCAGGTTTGCAAGATTCAAAACATTTGATTTGTTAGGCACTGCCGTTTGGAAATGGAAAACACAGAAGAAAACACATAAGTAAAAGTAGTGTTGCCTCTGAAGACTTTAATGGAATATAAATTGTCTTTCATGGCCAATATAAACCTATGAGGGCTATGCCTCTGCAAGATAATGATGGAGATGCTTACAAGGACAATAATTCAAGTTTCTATTTTCACTCGATGGTTGTCTTCCTTTAATTGTACCTGACATAAAATAAGTTATGTGATCTTTTGCTATTGAGTTTTGTAGTCTCACTAACTTATGTAGTCATTCCAGAGTCCTGTCTGTAGTGCGATGTCTACTCATCAAACCTGCAATCAGGCACAACTTGTATAATGGTCTGAAGCACTGTGGCACAACTGAGTTTTTACATCAGCATTACAGCCTATCTGACAGAGACCACTGCATATTTCTGATGTATTTTCGGGGACACTCTCTCCTTGTTTGTTGTCAGAGCTGCTTTATCCTTGAAACACCTTTCTCTCCCCTAGTAGCTTGAAAATTCTTAAAGCGTACTCCCATTAGAAGAGGGGACTTGCACACAATTTGATGACAACATCCATCAGCTCTTCTTCAGAAAAAAAAAGAAAAACAACTAACCCCCCCCTCCCCATACTGTAAGTAATATGGCACTGAAGAGCTTTCAGGAAATTCTTTACTAAAAATTATCTGCCAGATGGTTTATGCTATGGGGAAACAAATGGTAGGGAAAGAATAAGGCAAGAATTAACAAAGCATAAATCTCCGAATCCTGAAAATGTAAATTCAGTCTCTTCCCTATATGTGAGGGAAGAAAACCACATTCTGTTTCACCCATATCTCTTCTGAAAACATTCTCTACTAGAGGTGAGAAGAAAAACTTGCCTATATGTCTATTTGACCATACCATTTGTTTATTTATAAATTCATCACTCTTTTACTTGTTCCCACTCATATTTGTAGTTCCTTGGTGGCTGACGAGCAATAACCAGAACACATACATGTCAGCACAGCTTACCTACTCCAACTTGAAATCTTGGCTAATGGCTAAGATGGGTTCTTGACTAAGTTTTCCTGCCTTCTGTTCAGTTTTTACATCAAATATTGCATATTACATCCAGATTTTGATAATGTAAGACACTACTTCAGCCAAATGGCCTCTATGGGTAAGGCAGAAACATTTTTTATTTTCTAGGGCAATTAATTAGACATCTGCACTGTCACTCCCACACTTAAATTAATCTCCATATGTTCAGTTATCACACAGTGGAAAAAAAAAAAAAAAAGAAAAAGAAGAAGAAACTGAAATGAAAACTCATAACCACAGGTCTGCAATGTATTTTTCAGACACCTAAATTTCTGTCAGCCTGTTGGCAATTCATAACCTCTTTATTACATGCTTAACTAACCAGCACACCTCAAAATTTCCATACAAACAATGGCCCTGTCACTTTTCGTCATATATTTAAAATAGACAGTGAAAAAAACAGAAGTCTCACTCATGAGATTTTCGTAATTTTGTTACATGCAGCTTAGGATAGTTACTATTTACCCATGAAATACTACTTCTAATTTAAACACTTCTCAAATTACTTGTTTTGTGATATATCATCTTCGGTTCATTTCATTCTCATTTCATTTCGTTGTTAATTTGGAAAGCAAAATCCAGATGTTCTTGCTAATTTTTCTGAATTGCCAAATTTCTTGTTGGAAACCCTTTTAGAACGCTTTTAAATTAAGTGTCTTTTGTGATGGGTGGCTGCAGGTAAAAAAAAAGAAGTATGAAAAGCACGTCTGAACTACTGAAACACTTTAACACACAGGAAATGTTAAGAACTTGAAGCTAGTGAAATGTAGAAATATAACCTGTACTTATGTATCCTTGGCCTGATACAATTGTTCTTTATGTAACATTCCTGTGTTTTAAGGCATTAAATATGTTCCCAGCCAAAAGTTCCCACTCTTGCCTACAGTGTTTCAGTTGCACAAAAAGCGGTCTGACCTACCAGTACATTTGAGGGAACAGACTCTACCGCTGTATGGGGTCGGGCTGATATGGAGTTACTTTTCCCCATGGCAGCCCTCATGGTGCCGTGCTGCGTGTTGGTGACAGAAAGATGTTGATAACACACCAGTGTTTGGCTACTACTGAGCAGTGCTGGCACAGTAGCAAGACCATCTTTCCAGCTCTTTGCCCTCACCAGTAGACTGAGGGTGGGCAAGTTCTTGTGAGGGGACATAGCCGGGACAGCTGACCCAAACTGATCTAAGGGACATTCCATAACATATGGCATCTGCTCAGCACTGAAAGCTAAGAGAAATGGAGATGGGTGGCATTCATTAGTATGGTGTTTGTCTTTTGGAGCAAAACTACACATACAGAAGCCCTACTTCCCAGGAAGTAGACATTCTCTGAACATGGCTTTTGCTTTTGCATTATTAACCCTGAGGTTAGCTCAGTTGGTTAGAGCATGGTGCTAATAATGCCCAGGTTGTGGCTTTGACCCCTGTATGGGCCATTCACTTGGGAGCTGGACTCAATGATCCTTGTGGTTCCCTTCCCACTCAGAATATTCTGTGATAAACTGCCTTTATCTGACCTGTGAGGTTTTTTTCTGCTTACTTTTTTTTTTCCACCTCACTCTGCCTGAATGATAGAGCAGCTTGGTGAGCACCTGACATACAGATGGGGTCAACCCACCACAACCATACAGGCATAAATCTTTCATGCAGGGCTGCCCACCTAGCAAGTCACAGACTCAGCCCTTCTTCTAGGCTGGTGCACACCTGTGTTAAGAATGCTTGCCACTGAGGTCTGGCTGTGAAAATGAGTTTTATTCTCCCAGCTTTTGGAAAGGAGTATGACAAAAAAATCCTAAACTTGTACAGAGGCTGTTGAACCATGCTGGTACTATCATTCTTTTCCCTACAGTACTTCAGTGCATAGCAGGTACTTGAAACCATAGTTATCTGAACTTGTTGACCTGCAAGTTTTTATAGTTTCAGTAAACAAAACAACATTAGGGAGGAAAGACTTCAAGTCTTTATGTAACGATCTTCTTGATAAGCCTTATATTAGTTCTGTGACCTTCCTGTCTTTAAGGTTTCATTTTCAACTTCTGCATTTTTTGAGTCTCAGGATCTTATTTCTTCTCTGGTTTAACATTATCTTCCAACCACTACCTACCTGCTTCCTGCTTGTGTTTTTTTTTCCAGTGGGGTTACTCTCCAGTGTAGCATTGGGACTATTAGGACAGAGAAGACTGTTTAGTTGTAGCCACAACTAAAGCCACAAGTTGTAGCCTTTTTTTTTTTTCATTTGTAGATGTTGAAGAAAGGTGTTGGAACTCAATCAATTGTGTCTAAAAGCAGAAGGCCTCCCTCCTTTCCTTTCTTGTTCTTGTTCTTGTTCTTCCTTTCTTGTTCTTGTTCTTGTTCTTGTTCTTGTTCTTGTTCTTGTTCTTCTTCTTCTTCTTCTTCTATCTTCTTCTTTCTCCTTCTTCTTTCTCCCTTTCCTCCCATCCTTCCTCTCTTTTTTTTTTCTTTCTCTCCTTCCCTGTCTGTAGAACCACTAAATAATTCAGTGAGATTTTTTAATTGATTTTAACTATATAACTAGACATTAAAAGAATTGTTCTTCTGTGTAAAGGCAAATAAAACAGATGTTTAGTGAGAAAATTGCCATGGAAACAATACTTCTGTGGCAATGAAAAATACTTCTCACCACAATGTGCTAAAAATAACTTCACAAAAAACTTCATAAAATTGGACAATTTTTTATTGATAGCATGGCGGGCAAAACCATTGTATTTTTCATCTGGAGGATAGTATGCCTCATTCTGAGTTCTGCATCACTAATTCTTTAATAGGATAACTTTGCATTTGCCAACCTGCTTTTTTAAGCCTATTCTGATGTTAGTTATTCTTAATCATCTAGATACTGTGATTACAAAGTAAAGTAGGCTACATTGTGTGCTTGGTTGCTTGCCACTTCCCAAATTCTTCTGCATCGTTGCTATTTCACAGCAATACTAAGATCAATTTTCCTGGAAAAGAGCAAGCAGCTTGGATCTGGACAATCTTTGCTATCACAAGAAAGCTATGTCTTCTTTTACCTTTCTTACAATTTTTACAGAAAGAAAGGTTGATTGACAGTTCCTCTACAAGGTTCAATAAAGCACTTAAATTGGATAAGCAGTCCTTTGTGAGAACTCTCGTTGTACCGTATATTCTGCTTCTTCTATCATTGGGCTTATGAAATTCCCTTTGGGATCTCAGTTTTATGTTAGTACCTCCAATAGTCATATATGTCCTTGTTTTTTTTGGTTCTTTTTTTTCTGCATTTAATTTTCAAGTACAAATATATAAGCATATATCTGTGATGATTTGTGTCTATATGTAGCTGATTGATACTGTTTGATCTTGTAAGGTATACACAACTGGATTGCAAACTGCAACTCTGTTTTGCCTGTAAGGATTGTATGGTCATACTTTGTTTTTCCACAGTGCTTCACCTTTTTAGTGAAGATAAATTTCAGTGGAATTATCTGTATAATTAGTCTGTGTAGCTAATTGAAACATCATAGTCATAGAGGAAAGAGTTGATTTTTATGAAATGAAGTAGAACTGTACAGATCACTTGGTCAACAGATTTGTCCAGCAGGGTTTTATGGTCATCTGATGGGTCTTGTCCGACAGACAGACTGGAAGTCTTGGAACAGAAGGAACTAAAGTAAATATATACACCTTTTCTTTTTTTGTCATCGTACTTAAGGAGAAATTGTCTACAAGATCAGTTTGAAGGAAGAGGAAATATTCCTGTCTTTTTGCTGACATGTGGACCCCAAGATGAATGGGCTTGGAAGTCCTGTATTTGGACCTGCTGCTTATACAGAATCTTTATTTTCTCCTTTGGGTAAGTGAAACTATACTCTTGAAAGGTCATGCAGAAGTTATTGTGCATACTTTTTTTCTGAGAAAAGATATGTTTAAGCTTATGGTGGTAGTGGGAACTGGATCTTATATAGACATAGCTGAATCATGGGTTTGGCTCTTAGGGGAAATGTTAGATGTTGATCTGTGTTCTTTCATTAGGAAAGTAGCACTTGGATTCCAAACAGATGGTGGAGGTCTCAAAATGGGAGTCACTAAGTGAATCTCCTCAGTTACATGAGAGTGTCCATAACTGAGTGCTTTATCAGGTTCTATACTGGAGAACAATACAGGTTATGCTCCTGTAGTATCTTTTTTACCAAGGACTTGCTCCTCAATGTCTGTGAACCACTCCCAAGAAGAAGCATGTCACCAGCTTAAGTGCCTTAAAAAATAACTTGCAGAAAATTAGGCAAAAGATCACAACTCAAATGTGTAAATACTTAAAGATGAGCAAAGCCTTTAGGAAGTTTGGGTTCATAGACCAAGACTTCATAACCTCCTCCAGTCATAGCATAGTAAAGGAAATCTAATGTTCTTTTGAACATGAAATTATGGAAAAAAGTTTGAGATGTAAGATGGGACATGCAATTATAAAATAACGATAACTTTGTGGTATTGATAAAAAAATAATTGTAAAGATCTATGTATTTTTCTTCAATGTTTTGTCCATCTATCTAGTAACACTTATTTTAGATCAGTGCAATTGAAATTGCAATTGAATATCTGTGACATATTTATGTACTGATGGGAAAGAAAAAGCCTAAAATTTGTATCCCGAAGAAGAAATTGAGACAGAACTCTGAAATACAGGTTTGACTGAAATAGCAGATTGGAGGGGGGAGGACATATTCTTATTTACAACTTCGATACAAAATGAAATGAGCACAATAACCGAGATCATTGAGAAGAGCCAATAGAGAAGTGAAAAGATAATGAAATCTGTTTTAAATGCAATTTTTGGGGTAGGTAAGGACAGCATCGAGCCCTGTTGGCCATACTGTTTTGCTTCTCAGGTGCTGGCAGCATTTAGAGCATTGGGGTAAACAAAGCTGCCAGCATTTTCAACACTGAAAATGTTTAGAGCAGACCTAATCAATGCTGCTTAAAATATTAGTGGCTGTCTGTACTCTGTGCTACAGCTCCCAGCTTTACTGAGTAGTTGAATCAGTCAAGATTAGGTTTTGACATGGTTTAGAGCTTTTGTAGATTGCAGAGTGTAGTAACTACTCCTTAAGAACTGGGATGATGGTGCTAAGCATAGGAAATTTGGAAGGAATGCAGGGGGTGTCATGTGGTGGGTCCTGAAGAAAACCTGCTCATAATCTTAGTCCACACAGAAGGCTACTATTTGAGAATTGTCATCAATTGTTATCAATGATGTAACACAAATCTTCTGTTATAGGGGAATAAAAATGATTACATTTTTATTCCAGTTAAAGTTAGTAAATGAACTGTGCTTGTTAACCTTAAGCTAGATAATGAACCAGACTGCATAAATATAGTCTTGTCGCTTTCAGTTGGATCAGAACACACTTTCACAGTTTTAAACAGTACATGGCTCTATTAAAACTCTTTATTTCTGTTCAATGGGTCAAATTCTTAGCTTCTGAGACATAAATCATATTATGATCTTGTAAATCCTCACATATGATGCTTTGCATTGTAAATCACATATGTTTTTCAATATGCATTGTACTGCAAAGTAGAAAATATCTTTTTAAGAGTCAGAGATAAGGAAAAATTGCTGTTATAAAGCACAACTGGAAAACTGCACTGTGCCTTTTATTGTGCCTTACGTAACATAAAAATATATCTGATCATAGGGTAATAAGGACAGAAAGATTGGTAAAGGCCCTTGGCTATTTTGGTGACACCTTGACTATCTGCTTTGTTCTGCTTGCTTTGGTTTTGTTTCAGTTTTACTGAATATTTCATACTTTTTTTAAACATTCATGAATGTCCCAATTTTATTTTAAGCTTTAGTTTCCTTTATGTTAATTTTATATTTTTATAAAATTTATATTTCAAACCATATTTTGTCATAGACTTATCAGACTGTAAGCTTTAAAGGCTTTATTGGACTTCATTCTTGCTTGTTAAGTGAGATTCTTGGGGAGACTCTATGTTCATTTCAACTGGTATTTCTTTCAAGTTTAGGATAACATTCCTAAAAATGGAGATTTAGTCTGCACAGAAATTGTTTGTCACTGACCTTTTGTGTTGCTACTCTGCCAAATTCAAAGTATTGCAGAGCTGTCTTTTTTGTTATTTTATTTTTGTTTCTTTTCTTTTTTTTTTCCTTTGAGTTTAATTTGTTGCTAAGTTCCCACCACCGTATATGGTATCATTGTTTCACTTATTCTATGTATTTTTGTATTCTGGCTAGATTTAGTGGAATGATTGAAAACAGAAAAGTTCTAAGCATACTCTGTGGGGTACTAAAGCAGTATTTAGTTTCTGGCAACATATTGTAAGTATTATCTCAACTGTGTTTCAAAACTACTTAATATGGGTA
This sequence comes from Corapipo altera, assembly GCF_003945725.1. Lineage (NCBI taxonomy): Eukaryota > Metazoa > Chordata > Aves > Passeriformes > Pipridae > Corapipo > Corapipo altera. The sequence goes on along the minus strand of NW_020884873.1, from coordinate 24,150,643 downwards.
GGAGGAAGGAAGATGAGAAAGAGGCAAGTCTTGCTCTTCCTTACATGGTTGTAGAAGACAGACGAGGGTGTGGAAGGAGCAAATAACATCTCTTTTATAGCCTGTGTAAAGGTTTTTGTAAGACCACAAGGTAGTTGCTGTCAATTTGCTCATTATGAAAACAACAAAGAAATGGGAAACGAGGTCATTAGCTGGTCTGGATGAATGACTATTTTACCTGCCAAAAATGTGCACCTGTTGATTTCCCCTCCTCCTTTATTGACAGAGTAATTTCAGGAAGATGCTGTAAGTAGCAGAATGCTTCTGCAAGAAACCCTAAAGCACCACAGAAGGTTGAATAACTGGTTTGTTCTTCCATGCTATGCAAAAAACCCCCAAAAAACAAACAAAAAAACCCAAACCAAAACATGGTTCCAAGCATGAAGATCTTCCAAAGGTAAGCTTTGGACAGCACAGGGCATGGAAAAAGTTTAAGGAGAGGAAGGCATGAACAAAAACTGGGTAGGGTAATAAAGGTGCAGTGAGGTACTGAGTTTTAAATAGGGCTTGAAAGTAAAGAAAGATACTTGACTGACAATGAGTGGGTGGCTTCCAAACATAGGAAGCAACATTAAAGAATATAAAAGCTGAAAGAGGCAGAAGGATAAAAGAAATGAAGAAAGAAGTCAAAGCTTAGCTTAGGGACAGAAAGGGTCACTTGAAGTTTTACAGTTGTGTTACACTTACTTTTTTTTACCCTATCAGAATCTCCATCTCTTCAGTCATCTAACTTTTCAGTGTTTTTCTCCACTTTCCTTTCGGAATTATTTATGTACTAAACATTAATTTCAATATGTTTGTGTTTAACGCCACTAGGCAGTACCAATTCTACTCCCTCTTTCCCCTATTCTGATAGTGGAAGGAAACTTAAAGGCAATTTTAAGTCTGTTTGTGAAGCCCAAATGAACAAGGTTGAGTGCTGAGACTTGTGACTGAGAACTGGAATAGCAACTCCATTTTAGCTGGAAAAAAAAAATACACTGATCTGAGACTTGGCTTGGCAGGTTTTACATTTTCATTAAATATTGATACTCAAACATCTTCTTTGTTCACACTGTATGCTGCTTCCTATAGGTTTTAAACAAGGTGGATTTTTTGCAGATAGTGTTGAAGTCAGAAGTTCATGACAACTTTACTTATTTATGTGTGATAGGAGTTTGTCAGTGTATATTGAACAATATGGATATTTTCAGGTTTTGTGAATGATGCGTAAAAACTGTAGGTTTTATGATATCGGACTTCTGACTCCAGCAATCTTAGAGAATGCTTTTAATTAAAACAGTCATAGTCTAATAAATAATCTTCGTAAATGTAATGCTAGGTTTGGTCTATGCACTAGGGTGAGATCTAGGACATCAACATTTGAAGTCAATTTAATCTGCAGTCTTGTTCCAGTGGTTTGCATTGTATTTGCTTTCTAGTGAAACATATTCTGATGATATAAATGAGAAAAAATGCCTGTGTGTACAGTTCTTAAGTTTGATTTTCCTGTTTTTAGTAAATTACTATATTTTCTTTTGTATTTCTATCAGGGTCTAGGGAAAGGCATAAAGGAGGCTGAGAAGAAACAATTTTAAGCTGTTTAGAAGTACCATTTTTGGCTACTGTGAAGATAAACAAGGTCCTGCTTACATGTTAGATTCCCAAGTCAGGTTCAGATCCTTCATTAGGGTGGTTACAATAGGGTAAGTTGGCTTCTGTTGGCTATTGCTACCCTGTGGATGGATGTGCAGGAACTACAAAACTGCACAAGCAAAATCACTCATAACGTGACTGAAAGCAGAATTTGCTTGGGGTACAGTGGAAAGGGGAAGGGCTGCCTCAACTTCCTCATGTTTCAGCACTTTTTAACTTCTCAGTGATATCAGTACCCTGTGAGTTCATGGGAATGGAAAGTTCAGGATACCCACACAGTCAGCGATTCAAGAGATGATGGATGTGTCATGGTGATAAAGTTTGTATATTGCTAAATCAGCCTAGATTTAAGTGGTCCTTACTGCCACACAGAGCAGATGAGAGCATGGAGCTCTATAATGAATACCTACTACAAGGGTAATATGACACCAAAAAGCATGTTAGAAGGTATAGGAATAGGGTAACTCCATTTTACATCTTCCCATAGTCACCTGCTCAGAGCTCTTCTTGCTTCCACTCTATGCACGCAGTAATTTTGGTTTACCAAATCTCAAATTGTAATCCGTAGCACTATGTCATATCACATATAACCACCTCTTGTATATAAAAGATCCTGGCAGATATCATCCACTTTCTAAAAGGAAGCTGGTTGAATCTTCTTGTCTCATGTTACGGAGAAACACCCAGATTATACAATCACAGCCTCCCTACCAACCCCCTTTCAGAAGGCACTCAAATTGCTCCAGCCATTGTCCACTTCCTGCACTCTGCTGGACGGGATCCACTAGTTTTCCCCCGTACACTGAGACTGATGACCCTCAAAACAAACGTAAAGTAAAATAACTTAGAGGGCAAAACTAAGTGTATGCAAGATACAGAGTTACATGTTAAGCAAACTTGATGGACATTAGAATAATTTATCAAAGGAGATAGTGGATTCTCTGTTCAACTCTTACAGACTGTTTTTCTTTTTCATAGAGATACTGTAGTTCAGTCAGAAGTTATGGGCTCCATCCAGAAATTAGTTGGATTTAAGCTGATGACCTAGATTATCACTGTGAATATATTTGTTTTGTAAACAGAGTCCACGCAATAATCTGCTTATATCTAGCTGCAAAGAATAGGTAGGCATCAACATAATTGAAAGGAAGTAAATCTAAGCATAAATGCAAACAGGAAAAATCAGCCCTGAAGTCAGTAAACCTATTCTGATGTAAACTGCCACAGGTTTGTAGTGAATCACAAGCAAGTAATAAATACTGTTTCAAGAAGAAAGAAGATATATGGAATATTAATATCTAAAACAAGGAGTAAAGGTGAGTTACTATCACGAGCTCATTTTTTTTATCATAGCAATGACTGGCTAGGGAGGGAAAAAATTATTTAATAGTTTTTCATGAGTAAGATTTTCTATGGTATTTCCATTGTATTTCCGTTGTATGCCCACACATAGCAATCAAAGATGCAATGAGTTGTCAAATGGCTTCTGAGATTGCATGCCACAGGTAGGCTCAGGGCAGAAGTAGATGTATGTACCTGCCACTGCATGGGACTGAGCTCTGCTGGGCCACCATGTGAGGAAACATACCAGTAACCCCTGTCAGGGGGTTACTCCTGCCCAAGGCTCCAGATTTGGCCTTAGTGTCCATCGCAGGCACCAAATCTTATCGCTGCTAACAGAAGCCCAACATTTGAATGCCAATTGTGTCAGTCAGCAGATCTGAGAAAAACAAGAGAAAGAGTGCTGAGTGAAGCCTGGATCTTCTGTACCCGGAAGACTGGGCAATAAATGAATTAAGCTTCACAGGAGTCACAGAAATCTGGGCATCCAAACAAAGAGGGAATTGGTTGTTGAGTGTCTTTCCACTGGACTAAATAAGTGATACAGCTAATGCCCTGAAGAACGCCACCATCCCTTCCACTTGTTGATATGTGTCTGACAGGGAGAATCAAAGGCAGGGTGAGAGCTGGAGTGTCATGCATGGTGCAGACAAGCCTAGCTTGTCTGTCATACATTCTGTGTGCTTGGTTTGTTTGCATGTTAGCCTGTGGCTCTAAGTTCATTAATTAGGTCATTTCCCCCCTGTACTCCACCCCCACCCCCCCTTCTGTTTAGCACTTCTGGGAGATATCTTGCATCTGTTACTTAAGTTGAATGTTTTGTGCTGAGAGAATCCCCCCTGACTGCATGTAACCTGCAAACTCAGCAGCTCAACTTCTCTTCTTATGCTTTCCTGAAATGTCACACAGCATCATTCAGATCTGTACAATGACAGGGTAGGAATTAGTCTGAAAAGAGAGTTTTGATATTGATGCAGTTCTAGTTTCTTTTCAGCTGAATGGAAAAAACCTTGACTATTTTTTGATGACCTTTAATAGTGAATTAGATAATTTTTCTGTATGTGCATGTGAATTGTGCCACCCTGATAGCAGCAAAGTATTGAAATTAATATACAAAGCCAGCTTGACCGCAACTCCTCAATAATGCAAACTCAGTTGATTAATCTGGATTTACACTGCTTCATATTGCCAAATAAAATAAAGCTAGATTTGATAAAAACCAATATATCAGATAATCATATAAAAGTTGTAGCAGGACACATTTTCCTCTATTATCTTACTCTCTGTGTATTTCCCTACTCTCAGAAATGCATCTTAAGCCATGTGATGGCAATGGGAATTTCAATTACTGTGTACATTGCTGAAGAGATCACATAAATTTGTTTAAACTTGAGAGAAAAGAGTGGTGAGAAAGCAGCACTAGAGTCAAGAGATTATGAAAAAGATATTTGTAGCTGTTATGTTTGACTGGCGCAGACTGTCTAATTGATGGATGCTCAAGGGGAACACTCTCTTTTTCTGGTACAATTTACATGTCATAATAAAAGCTACGAAGAAAGAAGGGAGACTTGAGCTGACACAGAATCGTGAGTTTGAGTGACCTCTGAATGTTCAATACGGCTTCCTCTACAACAGTATATACTAAGTCATATATAAGTTGGTATAATTTCTTGATTGCAATAAGATCTGTGATCTCTACCATGAGACCTAAAGTCCATGGTTTATGGCCTCTCCAGGGCAGCATGGAGGAGGGGAGAGGGAGCTGAGTATAAAATAAGACCACACTGCATGATCATAAGCAAAAAAATCCAAGTTACTAAGACTTCAAGAGCTCTAATGATTTCTTTAGTCCTGAGCACTGGTGCTAGAAAGAATAGAGAAAACATGCATCAACTGAGAATTCATTTTACAGATGTGTGAATTCTTTTCTGCAAAATGCTGTTTGATCAGTGTTGACCACACCTTTCCTGTCTTCTAAAAAAACCTAAAAATATAAACGAGGACTTGTGGTTAGAAACTGACAACACTTGTTTGGTTGCATGGTTACAGGCTGTAAGCATACAATATCTGTTAGGGTAAATGGATTTACATTGTTATCAGCTCCCAGTGTTTTGTGAGGTTATTTCTAGGTATACTTTCTAGAAACGGTTGTGTAGGTCAACAGACTTAAACAACAGTTAGTGTTTTGATGAAAAACTGCTGAGTTTGGTCAAAAAGGAAAAAGAATGACTGAAATAGTAAGTAAAGTTCCATATGTTGAAAATAATATTTACATCTTAATGTAATTTCATTGGAGTATTAATGGGATTTGGCTCTGCATTTTTTAGAGGAAAAGACAATGAAAGATGTCTTAAAGTAGCAATTGCAGAACATAAACTGTGCAGACCTGTCCTACAATATTCTAAGTATCTTGAGCTTTCTTTGCAGGACAGAGTTACCATATCTTTAGAGCATACCTGCAGTTAGGCTAACCTGATTTGGATGTGCTTAGCATTCAGTATACATGATACAGCTACTTCCACTTACAATCGTTTCACAATCTGAAAATAGACTGAGCACCTTAAAAAAAAAATAGGCACAAAGAGCAATATAAGAAGTAGAAGCATCCAGTCTTTAAAACAGAATAAATTAAAATAACAAATATAGAAATAGACCTGAACGACCTGAACAGGGTCCTCCAATTATTTATGAACCTAAGTTTCTTGGAAAAAGTCCCATGCAGGCAGTTTGGTGATTAAGACAATATCCTGTGAGGGGGAAGGGGCCACTCAGCTTCAGCTCCCTACTGGGTACATTGCAGGAATAAAAAGTAATGTAAAATTCAGAAAGTTTCCTGGAAACAGATGATATAGTAATCCTTCAAACAACGTGCTGTGGATTTAGAAACAAACAGAGCAGGAGCTGTTGTGTAAATCCTAATGGCATTCCCAGATTGTTTTTACCCTCATTGCAGTCACTGATAACTTTGTTGGTTGCTCTCAGGATGAGTACAAGTGATCTGAATTTGCAAGTACTGAGCCCATCTAGCAGAACTTTACTTCTACTTTGGCTTTAATTTGTGAGGCTTTGAGCTGCACAAAGCCTTGCTAGATCCCTACAATTTGCTTCCTAGCAGGGAAAATGCTGACTTGTTATCCAGTTGTCATAATGTGTTGTTCAACCATACAGCTAGCGGACTTCGGATGAAGGCATCTATTTATTCAACTTGTCTGTAGAGAGGCAGTAATAACACGGTACTCAGCTAGAACTGTCCTCTCACTCTTAGTAGAGACAAGCACAGTAAATGGAGGATACTACTTTTCTCAGACAGTCCTAAAAGGTCATTTTTGCAGCATTTATGCAAACTGGCACAACATTCATTGACTGAAATGGAAATAGGCTCATTTATGCAGAAGGTGTTATTTGAAAAAGAAAATATTCTTACAGAAGTCTGCACTGCTGTTAAAACTCTTGGGAAAAAATGCAAGCAGGCCAATAGAAAAAAAAGGCCCAAACATTTTAAGATTATTACATTAATTTTACAAAGTATAAATATACATACTGCTAAAATGAGTTGTGAAAGATAGGCTGATGGCAAAGTGATATATTAGATGATGGATTAAAACCAGGTGCTTGCTACATTAAGAACACTTGATATTTCATCATCATCATCCATATATTTATCAGCATAGTGACTGAGATGGCATGTAATTTGCTTCTGAAAGTATTCTCCTGCAGTCCTTGGGTCTTCAGAAGCCATTAAAGCAAATTAGCAACAAAAGTTTAGACATCAAAGATAGGCTGCCAAATAGCTGGGCATGGATTTTCAAACTTATACGTATACTAAAAAGAGATAAAAATCTTAATGTGTCCCTGCAGCTGTAATCCATTTCAAACTACAGGTCTGGCAATGGTTATATGGTAATGGAAATATTTTTGACCTGCAAAATTTACACCTTTAAGAGAGATTACACCTGAAGTTCAGTAAAAGTTAATGTTTTAGTTTTTGAAAATGTGGTAAAAGGGTTTCTTTCCCTTGGGATTTTTTGTTTAGTTGGGGTTTTTTTAAGGAAATCCAGCTGTTACTGGTGCTCTTAGCAGAAAATGGAAGTAATTTAGGAAAAGCTTGTCTGCTGAATCTAGCTCTAGTATATATAAGCATGCATGTCTGTAGAATCTGCAGTATTAAAGACAAGAAAAACATTTGGCAGAGAGGAGTTATCTGAAAGGGAGGTTACAGACTGAATAATGTTGATAAAGTAAGCTCACATTGTTTACGTCCGTACCATATGGCCTATGTATAAACACAGTAGTTCAATACTTATCTCATTTTTACCCAACATTCTCTTCCTCTTATTTTCATCCTCACTTCCCTGTTTATTTTTTCTGCTAACATTAACAGCATTGTCTATGGACAGGCATGAACACTGGAGTTTCATACAAAGTTGTAATTACCCTTACTGGCTTTTTTTATTATTATTTTTGCAATGGTCAGCAACTTTAACTATTCAGAAGTCTATACAATCCTTAAACACGTGAACATAAATTCCTCAAGCCCAATTAGTAGCTGGGTTCATTGAAACTATGCTAAAAGGGAATTGAACCACTCATGCCTAAAGAATAAATCTAGTGGAACAAAGAAATATTGTGATAGGTTATCACTGGACTGGGTTGACAGTGAGGAATTGGATGTTAAATGGTCAATAGTGAAGTTTAACAAAACCATTATCCAACTGAAGATGGACACTGACTCAATCAAATCATGTTTTATTTGCTTCTAGTTTGGCTGATGATACCTATAGCCAGCCAAAGGAATAATGAAATCCTGTTGCTGCTGCAGGATTTTCCTTTTCCATGCCTAAGAACAGTTGATCATATTTACTAGCTCTATCATGTCTTAGGTAGTTCAGATATGCAAACAGAAACTGTTTCATATTATCTTTGTGGAATCCCATGGACCTCCACTGGCACTACTGATGCTGCTAAGAGAGTCAATACTGGAAGTACCAGAAAGATGGAAACCTATAGATGCATACTTGTTTTCATATTTGCATACACATTCTCGCATATATGAGAAGATATATCAGGCTGACAGATGAAAACATATTTAGCAGCATCAAAACATTAAGGATTGAGCATAAGCCGGCAGAATGCCCTGCCTGCAAGGAAGGTCATCAGCACCCTGGGTTGTGCTAATAGAAGCACAAGCAGTAGATAGATGGAACTGATTTTTCCCCTTTACTCATGAGACCACATCTAGATATTCCACTCAGTTTTAGACCTCTCAATACAGGAAAGACATCAGTGAGTCAGCAAGTTCAGCAGAGGACCATCAAGTTGTTTGACACTAGAGTACCTGGCCTGTGAGGAGAGACAAAAGAACCTAGTTCGGTTGGTTCAGCCGAATAAAAGTTTTCAGGGAGACGTAATAGATACCCTTTACCCCCACAATGCCCAGTACCTACAAGGTATCAAGAAGACCGAGTCAAGTGATGTATGGTGAGTGGACAAGAAACAGTGGGAATTTATCAAGGGTTCCTACACGATAAATATTTTTTTTACCGTGAGGACAGTCAAAAAACGGTTACCTACAGAAGTTGTGCAGTCTCTATCCTTTGAGGGTGCCAATAGCTGACTGGATATAGGGTTCTGAGTAATCTAGTCCGATCTCAAAGACGAATCTGCTTTGAGTGAGAGTTTGTACTAGTAGACTTCCTGAGACCCCTTCCAACTGAAATTATTCTGTGATTTTATGGTTCTTTGATTCTACATGGATGAACACATTTACTATCCTGAACTCTAAATTAAGCCCTATTTAAGCAAAGGAATAATGTGAGACTATTCTTGTCTGTGATTCCAGATGTTTCTTGGAGGAGATTTCTTTCTGAACAAACATCTATACTTACATACTACTTGCATCACTAAACAGGTCAGTGATGTTAAGTGCTCGAGGTTGCTCAACGAATCTGTGGCATAGGGAGTTAGCTCAGATCTCTTGGACCCCAGTGTATTTTGAATTTAGCTGTGAAGACATGGGCCTCACAGGTTTTGAATTCTTTTGAATTACACACAAGTGTAATATACACACTTGTGCTTAAAATGCCACACTAAAAACAACCATCTTTAACTAAATATTTTGTTTTAATAGGAAAGGCTTTCACTCCTTTTTAAAAAAAGTACATAGACTGACTCAGTAATAGGATCAAACCATATTCTGTTTTAGAGAAGGGCTAACTTGGGCCAATCATTCATGCAATCTCATTTGTGATAGCCATATCATCAAAACATTGCTTGCAATTTATTCTCACTCAGGATGAGTATCATATTTATTTATGGTTAGTTATTACAATAATATGTGCACTTCAAATAAGATTGTTTCTATGTAAGTGTGAACAAATAGAAAAGATCATTCTGCCTGTGGAGAGTTTTTATGATTAGCTAGATGTCTGGTTATTAGAGACATATGATGTCTATATTTCAAGTCAAGCCTTTAAATTCACCAGCTGACATTCTTTAGAGGTAACTCTCCATAGAGGACTTTGGGTTCATATATGTTAACCTTTGTTTAGTTTCAAAATTCACTGAAAAAAACCTTTCTTCACCTCAGATCATCTGAAAGCCAGATGTAAAAGAATGCAGCAAAACAGAATTGCAATTGTTTCTTGTTTATTAACTGAGTTCTCTTCAATTATATGAGCTCTATTAGAGCTTCATTAGAGCTCCAATAATACTCAAGGTCTTGTCATTTACCCATTGTAGTATGCAGTTAGTTTCCTCTTTCAGCTGTCCTCATGTCAAGGCCTGATTACTTGACAACTATTCCTGTCCATTTTGTTTTCATCAGACAAATAGCAGATAGCACAGATACCACGTTGACCATTTTTATTCTGCATAGAATCTGAAGAACCTCCTCCTCACAAATGCTGAGACTGAGAAAACCCTAGTTTGTTGGTGTTTCTTCTTCTTATTATTATTATTACAGCCGATCCACAACATCTTCTGTTCTGTTGACCTATATATTGCAACAGAATGACTTTTCTTCTATTTGCCTCACCAGGTATTTGCTCCTATTCTTGTAAAACCTATCACAGAATAATCTAATTACCTTATCAAGAGTCCCATGTTGAGCCCCATGCTACTCTATTGAGGTGACTACTTTCAACTAAAATAGGTAGTAGGTTAATGCTGGCTTAAAGACAAGTTTTTACAGTGCAACGGAGGTGCTGTGCTAATATATGTTATGTCATTCAACTTCCAAAATACCTGATGTGATCTTTCTTTTCTTTTTCAATTTGAAAAATGACTCCTACCCAAACTGAAAAGAACTATGATAACAATTACCTTTGTTACAGCACTTCATGGCTTCTGTCTTAGAAATTAACAAAGTAATTATCGGGAGCTATGCAAAAGAATTTCTCCATATACTTTGCAAAATAAGTTCAAAGCTACAATTTCAGGTGCAAACCAGTTGATTACGTTAGCCACTCATGCAACAACTCTTTGGACAAAATAAAACTTACAATTCAGAGGTTTTCTTTTTGTGCAAAGGCACTTTTTCATGACGGGAACAGTATTGTTGTCTTGATTTTGTTATTGAAAACCTACCCTTGAAATTGAAATTAAAGATAATGTGTAACAGAATCATATTGTGTTTGAAGACTAATGAATGTAAGAAATTATTAGAATGGTCCTGGAGATTACTTTGATATCATGGGTGTAGGTAGAGGTGGAGGGAGAGGAGGGACAGGGGACTTTGTTTATGTGGAATTATAGGCATTGAAGATGAACCCCCAATATGACAGTATAGCTAAAGGCTTTGGTGTAGCTTTTAACAGTAGAAACAAAACCCATAAACATGGAGGCTCTATCACCTCCCTGCTTCTGCAAGCAATGTCTACTGGAGTAATGTATCCATTTTGTGTGTCCAGAGGTTGAGAGAGAAAGAGAGAATGAGTGAAAGGAAGAGTTATCGGGAGGATGTGTTAACAAAGCAGTTTTCAGCAGACACATTGTCTGCATTTGAAGTTCAGTCCTGAACTAAGGGATATATATGGTTTTTGTTCTTCTTTTTTTTTTTTGTTGCGTTTTGTGTTTGTGTTTTTATTTCCCAAAAGAAAATTAGATATCAGAATCATTTACCAAGGTGGATTTTTTGTCAGAAATGCTTAAATATAAAATAATTTTTGAGAGGGATTTTTTGGTTTTTTGTTTGTTCAGTTTTGTTTTTAAACATGCTGTAACTCAAACAGGAGCAATTTGGGAAAAGTCCTGTTGCCCAGCAGAGATCAGAAATATCAGTCATCACACTTAGCTGACTGTTGTACAATTGCTAATCTGCATAATTTCTGATTACACTAAGGGGAAATGTGGGGGTAAAGAGGGATCTTAATCCTGTCCTTACTCAGCTCACAGAGGTGATGGAACTAAAGAATAGGAAGACACGTCAGCCGCTAATTGCTATTACTACAAAAGCAATGGCAAGTATTAATATTTCATCATGGGTCTGAGTGACATTGGATGTATTTTTCTTAGAAGTATAATTCTTGAAAGCCAATGACTAGTTTCAACTTTTCTTAAAACAGAAAAAACAGTATCTTCCTAACCTTCTCCTTTCAAAGAGACACTTGAAAACAAGGTTCAGAAAGTGATAGATAAAAGCATGCATATACATAATTAAAAAAAATCTTTTTTTTGAGATAAGTGATTCATAAATTTTATATATTTTAGGTTGGTAGTGCTATCACTCATACACTTGATTAATAGATTAATGCACTGATCTGAGTACTCTAGACACTATGTTCTGTACTTCATTTTGGAGAACGTGGAAAATAGCAGATGCCATCCAGTTCAGATCACATAAACATGACATTGCTGTGGCTCAACAAAGTAGCATTAAATCCTAAAATCACTTAAGATTCCTGGTGGGTTCTTTTTTTTTTTTTAATGCCCGTGAGTGTCATTCAATTGTAAACTACAGAAAAAGGCTCTAGAAAAAGTTTCTAAATCATGTTGAGGCTGTGAGCAACCAATACAGCAGGAGACAAAGGGTGGATTCTAACAGAAGGGATAGGCTCCTTCAAATACTGCCTACTGTCTTACACTGCCTTCTGTCCTTAATGATGTTTTCACCTAGGGCTTACAAGAAAGCTTGCATACAGCACTCATTAAGTCTGAATAAGTCCAAAAATTTTCACTGCATGTTTGCTTCTTATGCTCCAACCTGGACTCGTAAACTAAGGTAATGGCTTCCTAAGGCTATTTAGTAATTTAACAAGAAGCCAGTTCTTAGGGATATGGGCTTCTCAGATGAGTTAGAGACCTATGGAGTTTATTAGCAATCAAGATGAACTAAGGATGAGACTTGAACCACAAGTACCTTACTTGATCCTTTGCTATTGTTCGTGTAGAAAATATTCCTTATCTTAGTTATTGAGGTGACAGTACATTGAGTTTTAACTCTTAATTACAATTTTAAATAATGTTTCTTTTTTATTTCTCTTAATTATCTTTGGATATTAAATAAGACATTAAAAATTTAAAGACATTTAAAATAATTTTTTAGTAATGAATAGTAATTTAATTCAATTTTAGTTTTCTGAGTTGTTAGTTTTTGAATGTTTTTCCTAATGTTTTCAAGTTATTTGCATGCTTGTTTTTTTGAGTAGATTTCTTTAAATTCTTGTCTGTTGTGCTTAGGACCTATCTTGATATACTCAGCTGCTCAGAGCCAGCAAAGTCTGAACAATTTATTTTATACTATTACTTATATATATACAATCATTAGTCATTAATTCCAAACTAGTTTGTACTCCAACTGGAAATGCATGATCCCTAAAAAGAAGTCTGGCTACCAGATAGGTGATAGTTTGGGACCTGCAAATTGGCAATATGAACATAAGGTAGTCAAAGTGAGTTAATCAACTTCTGTGTAAGATACCATACGATATTTTTAAATTTGTTAAATCTCGAAGTAGATCCTTAGTCAGCCAAACTTGTGAAAAAGCTGGGAGGAGAGAAGCAGTGGACTTACACAGAGCAGTAATTATATGATATCCCTCTTGGTCAAAGGTCAGGTCCCTGGCCTCATGTCCAGTTGCCCTAAGGTTTTTAAGCAGTGCAAGACAGCAAGGAATCTGCTCTTACTACGATCAAATCCCTGTTGTTAGAGACTTCTGATCCCTTCTCCTTACAACCACAAGATGCTAAATCAGGAATAGACAACTTTTACACTCATCCGCATGGTTTTGCCTTAGTGAACTGTCTTAATTGGAGACTTGGATTATGAGGAAAGCCTTATGAATTCATCTTATTCTGGACAGGTGGAGTGCTCCTCATGAATCTACTGTAGCCAAAAGCTTGTGGAGCCTTGGGCAACCAGAGAAACATTATTCCTAAGGTGATCCCAGATTGAGGAAGCCCAAAAAGGAAATTTAGGAGTTTATTCTTGTGTAAACCACAGTCACAAGTAGCTCAAAATTCTTCAGCAATGTGGAAATATCGGAGTTGTATTCCCTGGGAACATTTAAGCTTCGACAGTTCTTTCATATGAAGGCAAGATGCCAGAGAAGTGCTTTGAAGTCAGCACACTTTTTTTAATGCAAGGAGTATTATAAAATCTTAGTTCTGCCGGTGCCTGCTTCTGCCTGGAAAAGATGCTACTAACCCTTCTGTTCCCAGGTTCTCCCATCCTTCTCAGTAGCAGCTGCAGACCTGGCTTTCTAGGACTCGAGCAGCCATTTGTCGTCCCTGGCTCTACTGCTGCAGACAACTTTCTCCTTTACCTGTATGTAGAACTTGCCCCAACTGTAGTGTCATTGAAGATATTCTAATTCTTTAAGTTATTCTAGACCAACTGAGAAACCAGTTAGCATCCCTCTAGTATGCTGTACTCCACTGCTGTTGCTTTTCCAGACTTTTCCTTGTGAGGCTCTTAATTTTACAGAAGCAGAAATTGAATGCTTTTGGTACCAATGGACCTTGACACCACCTAGACTAAGGTTGCTTTGTGCCTTCTGTTTCTGTGGTTTTCTCCACATAATTGAAATTAAAGGTCTGTGCTTATTATTGCTGTCAAACAAAGATCACTCCTTCCTCTATTCATGTTGTAAAGGTTACTCTAACGACTTCACAGGAGAGAGAGAGAATTAAGGTATCTGTGTGGAAAGAATTTGTTCAGAGTGAGAAGTCTCAGTATACAAAAAGGATTCTTCATATTCTATCCTGCATAGAATTCTTGTTTTAAGATTTCTTCCAAGGCAGGATGTCACTTCATCACACATAGTATTCCCAGTAATATACAATTGAATTGCCATCTAATTATGCTTTGACCACAAGACATGTGTTATAGGACTGTGAGAGGCCCTTGTTTAACTTTATATGTTAACATGGCATAAAGGCAGATTTTTTATGTAGGAGACAACTGTGCTTCTATCCGGAAATGCTATAGCTTGATTTTGAAATATGTATTTCTTTCCTATACTAGTGTCCTAAGTGCTGGATTTGGAATTCATACTAGCTGAATTGTTTGTAAATATATGTATGTGTAAATTAAGATACTCATATACTTTTGAGTAGTGGTGGAATTATAAACCTTGATACAAAGGAGACTAATGGATTTAAGTGTACCTAAGTAATTATTGAAATGTTTAATTCAAAATTTATATTTTCTGATACTAGCATAATTTTTAAAATTAAGTCCTTTACACCAGGATTGGTCAGTCAATTTTATGGAGCTAAGGTACTAAGGAAGAAACAAGACTTTAAAAAGGGAAGAATGATGCTGTTTGTAATTTCGAAGTGACTACTTTCAAATCCTTACATAGGCCTATTTTTTTGAGAGTAGATCATCATCACTTTGCGGAAAACTAGCATCTGTAAAACTTTTCAGTGTGGATATCAAAACACTGAGATATCCCAAAGCATCAATTTCTGTTTGATTAGAATTAGTGCCCAGAAAATTATTGCATGTAAGACTATATATATCATTGTATTTTGTAGTAACAGCAAACATTTCTAAAGCATGTTATTTACATTCTACCTTTGTACAGACTTTTTGGTAAAAATTTGTATTGTTTCTAATCTGTTAACTGGATTTACATCACTTTATTCTTACACTTTTGTTAGAAAGTGTATCTACATTCACAAAGAGGTAAAGCTATATATGGACTGAAATATTTGCAGAACACTTGAGGGGATTAATTATCACACCACATTGAACTCAGCTGGCTGAGGTGAAGTAAACGGAAAACTCTTACATCTGGAATGTTTAAAGAAGTAGAAATTTAAACTCTTAGGTTTATTTGCATTTGACCCATGCTTAGAATTTGCCACTGTAATTGAACATGTGATAGCCATGACGTGTGCTAACTGACTTCTGTGCATTGGTGCTATAAAAAGCACTGTTCTGTTTCATGGCCAAATTCTCTTCATCAACAGAACATTTTAAAAATTTTGACTGCGAAATTGTACCAGCTTTCATGTTGGAAAAATTTTAGTAAGATACTGGTTTTAGACAACTTCGTATTTCCTGGCAAGCAAGTAAAGCAAGTTGAAAAATTTTCCTCTTGGAAAATGTAGCTTTGCTAAAATAAGAACTTTCTGTGGGAAAATGTCAGTTTCAATGTATATTTTTTATTTTACAATTGGAGTAATCAAAACAAAGCCCTCTACATTTTCAAAGTGACAGTTTGAAACAAAGATACTTTACAGTTCCAAATAATTGTTTGAATGAAAAAAACAAAGAAAAAAAACCCAGTTGAATTTACTCAGGAACTTTTATTGCAATCACAGGTGCAGTAATTTTTCACTTTGACATTTCCATTTTGAAACTTCTTATAGTTTTTTTGTCCTAACTTTTTTGATAGTCCAATTTTTCATTCTACTTTGAAGTAGAAACTAATTTCCCATGGAACAAAATTTTGTTTCCCAGTCAGGTCTGCAAGAGACCAATCAGTGAAGATTTTCAAAAGGAATGAGGGAGAAATCCTTTATAAGCATATGTATATCAGTTGCAGTTACCTGACTATTTGTCAGGTACCTATGTCATTTTCAGATGTGATGTAAATCAAAGTGTATGTATCTCAGAATATCTTTATAAGCAACACTACACATGTGAAGATGTTTTAGATTTTCCTTTGTCTGGGTTACACAGAAAACATCTGTTTTTTACTCACTTCAGAAACCTTCCTTGGATCTGTCACTAATGTCTATGAGAACTGGGGACAATTTTTCTATGTGAGAAGTATGTAAAGACCTCACCAACAATTTTTGTCACCAAAACAACCATCCTCCATGATCAGTGCCCTTAAGTCTAATTTTGTTTTCTTGTCTCATGAAGTTATATTTGTCAATATATGTAGTTAAGGACCTAATAATCTGAAAAATCATATCTGAGGAATCACCTCTCCATGATTTCCACTCTGCTCAGTAAATAGCTTTTCACCACAAGCTTTCCAAAATCACGCTCTGTCATATACTATGAGCAATGATCTATTCGACAAATACTTTGCAAACCATGACTGAAGACCATTGCAGATGACTGGTTAAATTACTATTATAACTAGAGATGACTGAGTGTTCTACAGAAAATAAAACATTCTCTAAACATAGCTTTTATTTGTCCTGATCACTCCTCTCTAGGCTTCATTATCTGTCTCCCAGAAATACAAGATTATTTTTTATTTGAGTTTTAGTCTCTGATATTTTGAGTATCTAGATATGCTGAAAAATGTTCCTCTAAAAATAATTCATCCATCTCACATATTTTGGGAAGATTAGTCAGGAAAGTTGGGAATTCTAACTAATTATGTCAGCACCATTTTGTCTAGGAAATAACATCTAACAAATATATTTTCCAGTAAGGAAGTGATGCTAGAAACAGTATCAGTAAGCCTGGAATTTACCCAGTGAGGTGTAATGCTGGATGTTATGGAAGAAGAAAATAAATCTATGTTTGTTTCTGAAGGCCATATAGTTAAAAAGATATATAATGCTAAAGATATCTTGTTCCAGAACAAGATTTAATTGCAGAAGATTTCTCATTCTTTCCTGATTCATTCTAAGTATCATCTAAAAAAGTGCTATTAGGCATAAATAACAAGGAACTGCTTCATTAATCATATAATAAAAATGAACAGTTTGATTAGCCAATCTGTGTTTCACAGAATGAATCAGAAAGCAAGATCATTCCCTGTAGATAGAACATGGTCTTAAGAAAGGATTTTTGGAACAGCTTGTGGGATTAAGATTAAATGTCTTATACACACATACATGCCCATGCATCTTGGATGTATCCCAAGATTCAGGATGTAATCAGTGGAAAAGAGGCAGCTTTCCCAAAGTGTTATAAGATGGAAGTAGATAAATGCCCTGATGGGCAAGGGAAGGTAACCTTGCATAAGCCCTGCAATTTACAACAGAGTGGCCATCAGTGCATGGCTGGGCAATAATTAGGGTACTGGCTTTCAGGGATAGCATTTATACCTAGACCCAACCCTCCACAGAGTTCATGGCGATTTTGTTTCAGTTCAATACAGCTGATGACAGTCACATATTTCAAGTTGTTGTCTCAGACTGGTGTGGTCAAAAGACTACTTGAACAGAGATGTTTTAGAAACATCAAGTCTTCAGGAAGAAAGATGTACAGCACACTTCTTTCCGAGACCTTATTGCTAAACCATATATCTGCTATGATACTGTGAAGATTTTTATGTTACTGCGGGCCCAAAAAAAGTTCTCAGCTTCTTATAATTTTGGAACTTTTGGATTTGCTCCAGTTCATTAGCAGGAGGAAGAGAAGAAGCTGAAACTCAGTTTTCACTCTGCTAAGGTGCTCTCTTCCATGGTTTCCAAGAGGTACTAAAGTTCAAAGTGGAAAAGTTATCTAATTTTATTTTTTTGTATATCTTAGAAAGAAACTGTCTGTATGAAGTAAACCTAATCTATCAATAGGAGCTCTAAAGACAGTACATGGTTGACATTTCTTTTTCTATCACAGGGGTGACATTATTCAGCAAGCAGTTAAACCCTTTTGGGAAGAAAAAAACATAGTTCCCTACCATAATGCAGTAGGCTATTAGTCAATTAAAAATGATCTGATAAAACCACTTTTTAACATTTGTTACACTTTTTGGCCGGTTTATGATCCAGCCAAAGAATTTTTATCATTTTCTGAATGCAACCAAGATATAGCTAACTGTTGTCATACCAGTAAGTAGGAAGAAAAAGAACCTCCTCCACATGGACTACCTACACAGATCTGATGGGCACAGTTTGTGAAATGCCTTGGGACTAAAATGGTGTGGTGACTGATAGCATGCACACAGCTGCTGCAGTTGGATCTGGCCTGGGACTTACACACTCTGTGTGTGTGTGTGTGTGTGTGTGTGTGCGCGTGTGCACGCACACATGTGGTGTGTGTGTGAATCACTGAGGCATTGTATCTGCTCGTGCTCACAAACACATATCCCATTTAAGTCACTGGCTATTTTTTTCCTCACTCTGTCAAGCCGTACTGTGTCAGAGGAGCTGTGTGCCTGAGTGTGGTTCTAGCTCTCTAACAGTATAACTTGCATAATCCTCACAGTAGAAGAATAAATGAGGTTATTCTCATTTTTCTTTTCTCCAACTCGAGGGCAGTTTTGTCTACGTATCATCTTGAGTTCTTTGATACTTATGTGTTCAGTGATACCTGTTCACTGGCACTAGCTGTTTGGCCATTCATATGTAAAGTGAGAAAGTATTTATATAATGCAACTTTCTCATATGTTCACTTCTAATATGTCCACTAATTTTCCTTTTAAAGTAGCGTTTCTTTTCCCCTCACTCCTCTCTGTCTTCTTGGCCGTTTGATTGTGAGTATCTTGGAATAGCATTCAACTATTTCTGGATGATGGCAGTGGGCTTAGCACCTCATGAAAATTAATACATATATATTTTAAAAAGGATAAGGATCCGAAGAAGTGTCTGAGCTACTTATTTCTCACATTATAAAACAGCAAATAAAACAAAAAAAAAACCTGTAGTCCATGGAAAACACTCAGTAGAAAAGAGAATTAAGAATATATAGTTCCTTAATCTTTGGACTCAAAGATATTGAATTTACTACTCAGTTACTGTTGTCTTGTGATGCTAATGCTGTGATATGTCTTACTGTTATGAATAAATATAGCCACTGAACCCTCAACACTGAAAAAATTAGACCAGTTCAAGTCAAAACAAATTTTGCATGATAAGAGAGGATTTCTGCAAAATGAAAAAGCAAATCCCATGCTGCTTCATTGTCACATAAGTCAAAAGAAAGCAGAATATAAAATAAAATATTATTTGATTGTGGGCTATTTAAGTTTTATAACACTTCCTTCCTAATTTTAATGTACTGTGAACAATTCTTCTGTCTTGAAAGCATAGAAAGAAAAGAAAGATTTTGGCCTTTCCAAAATGAAAATTGTAAAAGTATTTTGACTTTCAAAAAATTGTATTGATTTTTTTTCATTTAGCATTTTTCATTAGGTCCTACCTACACTTACAGATAGTTTCTGCAATATGTGCCACTTCCCTTCACTGAAGATGCCATTAAAAATAATACTAGCTTCACCGGTCATCAAAAGCATGTACCCCCATTTTAACAATGGGGGAGTCATAATTTATATACACTTAAGTGTCTGCAATGTTTTATAAATCATGTTCCAATGCAATATATGCAGTCTTTTTAAATGTGTCTAATGCACTCTTTATTGAATTCAAGCTTTCATCACTCACCAATCTGCCTTCTCACTTGAGACTACAAGGATTTTTATGCAGTGCTTTGTTAATAACAGGACCATTTTCATGTATATTTGTTATGAATATGTCTTCTGAGATATCTGATAGGAAAAAATTCAGAAGTTTAGGATAGATCTACCTCTCTGGGAAACCTGTTCCAGTGTTTCACCTCCCTCATTATATAAAATTTCTTCCTTATATCTAGTCTGAATTGACCCTCTTTTACTTTAAAAACATTAGCCCTTGTCCTATTGCTACAGACCCTGTTAAAATGTCTGCACCCGTCTTTCTTATGTGCTCCCTTCAAGTATTGACAGGCTGCAATGGGGTCTCCCTGGAACCTCCTCTTCTTCAGGCTGAACAACCCAAATTCTATCAGAGTTTCCTCACAGAAGAAGTGCTCCATCCCTCTGATCATTTGTGTGCTTCTAACAGGTCCGTGTTGTTCCTGTGCTTAGCACCCTGGATCTGGATGCAATACTTCAGGTGTGGTCTCAGAAGAGCAGAACAGAGGGGCAGAATCACCTTCTTCAGCCTGCTGGCCACACTTTATGCAGCCCAGGTTATGGAAGCAATCTTCTAGTATGACTACACATCATAGGATTCACCCACTTGAATCCACAGTGGCTCCAGCAACTCACGATGAAGAAAACTGCACAGGGCATTTATGTCAGATTTGATAAAATTTCTGCTATCTATTCAAATAGGTCACAAGTTTTAATGGTAAATTTATCATACATTTTTTCTGAGGTCATGAACTGTGAAGAATTTGTTCCTTGTGGCTGTCAGTAGGTCTGCTCTTCTGGAAAATAAAAGCAGTATTTAGTTAAGGACACAGCTTTCCTCTGGGACACACACATACCACTTTGTCCGATTTCAGTGGAGCTTACGAAGTTGTACTTAAGGACTAAAAGAGTCCTCTAATAATTAATTGTAAGGATTTTTAGGTTAACTTTAAATTGTTCCAGTTAAAAGTTCAAAAGCAGAACGATTTATAGTAACAGACTGAGCAGTAGAAAGGCATCAGTCTCTTTTGTCACCTGCTATAGTAGTCACAGGTACACACATAGCAACTCTCTGTTCATGTTAAGGGGAAAAATACATTAAATATAATTTCTCTACCTCCTCACTACTGTGCTTGTAGGAAGGTTGGCTTTGGTTTTCAATAGGACATTTCAGCTCAAGTTAAGTCAGCATCTTCTTGTGTGCTTACAAGACCTTTTATGCTACAGAGGCATTGATAGCAGGGGCCAAGAGCTAAGGAAAAACCTGTTCCACATTGTAGTGGAGTGAGTTGGGATCACTGAATGCACAACCTCTTCTGCTATTTCCTGCATCACATCTGCAGATGTAACATCTGTGTGTCTGTTCTCCTAATGGTGCATACAATTGTATAGGCCAGACTATAGTCTAATGTTAAACTGACTTTGTACTGTTAATTAAAAATTCATGTCTTTCCAAACATGATAACACAATTTTATTGCCACTGCAGAAGTATTTCACTTCAAGAAGTTAATTTCATAAGAGGTTTTGCAAATGATCCCTCAAGTTCCTGTCTAGTGTTATATATTTTTATACTTTCTGTACTTTTATACTCCTTCATACTGACTTTCTGTTTACCTAATAGAAAGGTATTTAGCTTTTGGAGCCTTATGGTTTTTGGCACACTAAAAGAATCCAACCTGCTTTATTAAATTAATGATTGAAGGAAATCACTATAAGCCTAATAAGATTTATGTGTTTCTATTCAATGTCAGCAGGGAGTCAGATTAAATCAAGGCTGAAAGTCTCAGCTGCATTCAAACCCTTGATCAAGCTACTAATGCTTCAGTTTGAAAAGTATGACAAGATGATTATATGATTTAAATAGTCCTATGTTTTTTGAGATGGTTGATATCATGAAATACATTATTTTTGCAATAAAAGTATGATTTCTTATAATCATAGCAATAAAATGTGATGTCATGGTTTAACTCCAGCTGGCAGCTAAGTACTATACAGCTGCTTGCTCACTTCCCCACCCCCACAGTAGGATGGGGAGGAAAATTGGAAAAAGGTAAAATCTGTGAATTAAGAACAGTTTAATAATGTAAATAAAACAAAATATATATAATAATAATAATGATATTAAACCCAAAAATAATAATAGTAAACCCAGTAATAACAGTAATGAAAATGGAGATAACAAAAAGAGAGGAATAAACCCCAAGAAAATCAAATGATGCACAGTAAAATTGCTCACTGCCTCCTGATTGATGCCCAGCCAGTCCCTGAGCAGTGTTCAGCCCCTCCTGCTAATTTCCTCCAGTTTATATACTGAGTATATGTTCTGTGGTATGGAATATCCCTCTGGCTATTTCAGGCCAGCTGCCTTGGCCGAACCCTCTCCTTTTTATGCACTTGCTCCACAGCAGAGCATGGGAAATTGAAAAGTCTTTGACTTAATGTGAGCGCTACTGAGCAACAACTAGAACATCAGTGTGTCATCAACATATGATTTGTCAAACTTTTCAATAAGGTGGCTTAATGAAAAGAATAATTTATTTTGTTTTGTATGGTTACCTGTTATAGAGGTTTACTATTACTAAAAACAGAATACCTGATGCATAAACTTGTCTTCAAAGCATTTTACAAAAGAGATCTGTCTGAATATCCTTTTCTATAGATATGGAATGCAGTATCTTTAATATTGCAGATATTTAATGACATTCCAGAGTTTCAACATCTGTGCTGATCCAGGGTGACTAGGGAAGACCTTTTGTCTTATTCCGCAAATAAAGTTAAAGTACATCTAAAGAGGAGGAGCCGTTTAACACACACTAAGTGTTTAGAAGAATTTTCTTGTGCCATTTGAAGATTAAGTAGCATTAGTTGGCATGCTTTCATGAGGAATGGTCCAAAAGCTGCCTGTGAATGTTTACAAACTGACTTGTCCTTTTCATTTCTCCTTCCAAGGTGAGACTAATGCTGTACCAACGCTCTCAGTACCTGCTGCATACATGAGACTTGTAGTCAAGGATCAATGTTAGACCATTTGCTGGATTTAGAAACATAAGTTTTATAATTTTAACAGTATGGAAAGTATCTTCAGTTTACTCCAATTTATGCAAAATAGACTTGGATTTCGAGCCACTAACAGACTACTGAAGAAAAATAAGGACATGAAGTGAAATTTGAAACCTTATTTTCATGAGCTTCATGTGATGACAATATTGAAATCAGTTAATCAAACTATGTTTCTGATAAAGCAAGCACATGCTATGAAAGACAAAATTATTAACATACCTTTTGCCTCAATGCCTGCAAACCAGACAGTCAGTCTGGTAGCTAAAAACTGTTGAAAATGGATTCATGTGTAATCAAGTCAAAAGATAAGCCAAGCATTAAGGAAGATGGTGGATACAGAAGGTTAAAAACTTTCCTAGAATTTATGCAGAGTAAGTTCTTTTCTAAACCATACTTTTCTTCCTGCATTAACTGAGAGATCATTGCTGGCTTTATAGGTTTACAATGCTGTGCATCTTCTTCCAAAAACTGATGGGCACTGCTATAAAATGAATGAACAAATGAAACTTGACTTTGGCAACAAGGTGTTTCCTAGTCCTTACTAGGACTAAATGACAACCTATGACACTGAAAGCTGGCAGGAAAGCAGTTTTCAGACATTTTACTCGAGTCATCTTTCTGAAATTTTAACCTATATCCTATATTGTACTTCATGCACAGGCATCAAGCACTTGCAGTAGCAAATAGTAAAGACCTAACCATGTGGAGTTAGAATTTTTCTATAGTGAAAGAGGTAAAGAGTAGAATAGAAAACCGTTTTCTGGGTTCTCACATAGAGTACAGATAACCCTAACAGTCTTCCAAGCAAGGTGGATATGGAGTGTAGAGAAGATCACAGATCGACACTTCATTGGGGTAGATCACTCAACATGGAAAGACTGATGCCTACTAGGTTCAGAGACATCATTGTTGATAATGTCATGAAATTGCCTGAACTATAATCACACTGCACCTTGATGTCCTGGGAGATAAATATTTTCCATTTGCTCGTAGTAAAGTTATAGCTGAGACCTTGCCTTGTAATGCGTTGGGTCCCTGAAAGCTATTTCCCCCTGAATGAACACCTGAAAAAAAAGGTGATGAGCAGATGGACAAAATAATTAATTCTTCAAAATATATCACTCAGGACTGTGCAGTCAAAGATCCTCTAACGAAGCAAGATGCTGTGGGCTGATATAAACTGTCAGTCTTCTCCTCCACTGCTACTTGGCAGTTTGTTGTGGCTGTATAATGCTATCAGTCTACTGTACTTGGAGAAGGTTGATATGTAGAGATAAAAAGTTTCCATTTTTTATCCAAATCAGATAAAAGTAATGACAGTCTTAAATACAGTCCCCTCTTTAATTTCAAACTCTATGGGTACACAGTTTTGTTTGACTAATGTGGGCTGTAAAAATTTTAAATAATGCAATGACTGAAGCAAGAAATCACTAACACTTTGCATTCTAGATGGGTGAGTACTGCCTGACCAATTGCAGCTCCCTGGCAATCAGTTCTATAATGACTCAGGAGTCTTAGAAGTGTCCTAAATATGTTAAATTGTCCTCTAGGAAGTGTAAACATGCAGAAATGGTTTATTCTATATGCAGAAAGCAAGAAATTATATATGTATAATGTATATAATAGCATTACAGAAAAAGTACCAAAGGTAAAGGGACATAGATTGAAAACAATCTCCCTTTTTTTTGTGAGTAAATCAGTAAGGGCGTACTTTGTAAACTCATCCAGTGAACTGACTGAGCTTTCCAACATTACTTTAGGCTACTGAGCACAAAACAAAACTCTTATGCATCTACTTTGTTACAAGCTATGAAATGTCGTGTTTGCATAGAACTCATTTAATGATGGTCTGCTAGAGGAATTTCACTTCTTCCTGCAACAATATCCTATTACCACGAATACCTTTTCTCGAGCAGCATTGTTGGCTAAGACTCTGCAGCGACTGGCCAAGCTCACATAAGTGAGATAAGACAACTTCTGAATGGCAGGTGTCAGCAGTGTAGGCAGCTGCGTGATGTGTGACTGCCGTGGAAGCAGCCGGCTGGCTGCCAAGACCTCCAAGCAGCAATGTGTTTGAGGTATGTGCGAAACACTGAATTTTGTGCTTCAGTTGCAGGGCTGCTCTGATCCATTTTGTGCTCACATATGAAATGTGTCTACAAGTACCAGAGTTAAAGCTAGAGCAACGTGAGACCAAGAAGCACATGTGCGTTCATAGCACTGAGCATCCTTAGATAACTTGAATGGACTCTAAATTTAGAGCAACTCATGTCTGCTGTGATACAAGTGCCAAATTAAGGGCTAGACTGATAACTGGCAGTACAAAGGCATTACGTGGGCTCTGACATACTCAGTGGCTGCCATAAGACTAATGCTAACCTCTCCTATCCAATAAGCATGGGAACCCAGTGGCTCCCATGAATGGATAAAGAGGAATTGGAGTCTGTCAATCTTGTTCCTGTCTCTTCAGAATCGACAGGCATTCAGACTGTGCTCAAGGGTTTTTCAGATGCTAACTGCTAATTTACAAAGAGATAGGAAAATTCTGTGACTGTCAAATAAATAGGAATGACACAATAATAGCAATAGGTCCTAACATGTCTTGGCCTTAGTTTATCTCTGGGACTCGCAAATTATTGAGTGGCACACACGCCCACACAAACTACTGAGTAGCGAAAGACATGCTGCATGCTCCCCTAGCCTCTCTCTCTTCTCTGCTATCCACTCTCAGGAATCATTATTCTGCCTTCAAACTCCTTGAGTGTCTGATGTTTTAATCTTTAATGTTTCTACACATTGCTTTTTCTTGTTTCATAATACCAACAATAATGGATTAAGTGTCTTTTTTTTAGTAAGTTACCGTGTTTGTTTATGAAATATACTATCTGTATGGGACTGCTCTGAATATTTTTTCTTGCTGCTATGGAAGAACAAAGATCATTATTTACTGGCACATGTTGTCCACTAGCGTTAATGGAATCAATAAATTAATAGTCTTATCCCTAAATCCATAAATTCTTGTTCTTCCTTTGTTTTTATCCCAATGCAAAGTTAAGACACCTTCATACCTGTGCAAAATGCAAGAAGAGAATCCTTGCCCAATAATGTTTGTCTCCTTCCAGAGACTTTGCTACTTGGTCCACGTGGGGCAGCTATTGCAAGTTAGCATGGGGATGTTTATACAACTTCATTTGTATTGTACCAATAGACGGCTAGCTGGTCCTTGAGGCTCACCGTGCAATGTTTCTCGAAGCATTGCACTTATCCTAGCAATTGTAAATTTGCTATGCAATTAGCCTGTTATGACACTTCATCTGTTGGAATAAACACACAGGCAGAGAGATGTTGAAGCTCTTCTCTGTGCTAAATGTAGGGTGAGAGGGTAAATGGAGGGAGAGAAATTGCTATTGTTTTTCGAGTGCTTGCAAAAACTATGAAAACATCCATATGTTAGGATGAAAGTTGAAATCTCATTAATTCAAACCCACATGACCATGGGGACATTGGAACCCCATCACCTACATCTTCCATACAAAATGATCTAACAGAACATTGAGGATAGAAAAAAATGCTGTACATCTATTTGCTTAATCACTCCTCCCTGCAGCTCTGAATGCAAACTAGACGTTTTAAGATTTGAAACAATTCTTTCCTGACAAATGCTATCTGAAGGAGCTCTTGCAGAGAAGTCTTCTTTTCCTATGGAAATGTTCCAGAGTGTTACTGGCTACTTGGATACAAAGCCAAGCCTCCTTAGTGGCTGTAAATCAGTCCCATCTTGTTAATGTCAGTAAAGCTATGCTAATTTATGCTAGCTAAAGTACTCAAACCTGCCAACAAGCACCTGGTTAAATAGGTGTATTTAACCTACTGGAGTTGGTTTGAAGCAATTAAAGCAATAACCACTCCATAAGATGTGGAAGAGTTAAAGTGTCACCCAGTTCAAGTCCATTTCTCCCTTCACTGTCAGGGGCATAAGGGTCCCAATGTTCCTTTCCCCTTCCAGTAAAGCCTCTGATGGAAATATGAAGGTAGAGTATTCTAGATACCAGCAGCATGCTGTAGGAGCAACTGATGAAGAAAGCTGAGGGCTTGCTGAGACCTTGTCCTGCTGTGCCCCGTGCTGAATGATATGATCCAAACTTCCCCTGCTATTGCCTTCACAGTCCTTATTTTTCCCTTCTTGACCTGCTATATTTTGTTGGTTTCTTTCCTTTAGTTCTTATTTTCATTTTGTTTATCATTACCACAAAAAAAAAAAAGACAAAAAAAACCCCACCTGATTTTTGCTACTGCTGCTAACTCTGTTTACATACTGCATGCTTTTCCTCTTTGTATTGTCTACTTGGACTGTAAACTCTGAGTACTGTTTTCAGCTAAGTGCTGTACAAATAATAGAGATCCAAACTTGGTCTGTCCTCAGGCATTACCATAATAAGAAAGGCATTTCAATTAAGTGCGGTATTGTAAAAATGTGCCTGTTCTTAATGAGATTGTCTTTCCTAGCCCCTACCAGTACAAACAAAGCAGTGAAAGACCAGAATACTCATTGTGAATAATACTTCAGCACAATCTTACTATTTCATTGCCTTCTGCAGTCTACCACCCACTTATTTTCCTTACAAAATATATATTTTTTAACAACAGCTAAATATTATCAAGAAACTAAGCAAAAGGACTGTTATAGTGTGGCAAGTTGTGCCCTTGCAGGACTGATGACAGAAATGATAAGAGAAACATGTCAAGAAATTAGTGTTTAAAATAACATATCACATGAAGGAATAGTTAAAAAACAGATAATGCAAATTTACAATGTAACTTTTTGGAGACGAGAGTTTATTTTTCTGATTTTGGTTTGGTTTCTTTTTCCTTGTCTTTCTTGTTAGCATCTATTTTTCTATATTTACATAGGATACTACTTTAATACACTAATATCAGCTTTTTATCAGAATTTTATATGGGTGGTGAGATGTCACAGAAGATTTTAGTTGCTTGATGTTCATGACAGTGGCTGCTACTGTTCTCCCAACTGCAAATTTTTTGTGAAAAGCTTTAGCCTGGGCAATATAATAAAAAATAGCCACATAAATGTGGCATGCTAGTGTACTTATTCACATGGAAGGGGAATGTAAGTGTGGATGATTTTTGCAACTGAATTTGATGCAACTCTGCTATCTTCTTTATTTTATGTATATATGAGACATCTCACCTAATGGTAAATACCCACACTGTAGATATCTCCTTTGAGCAACTTATGCTACTCCTTTTATAGTCAATGGAAAGAACTGCCTTTCCTTAGCCATTTCCTTTCAGGTGAGATAGATTACACTCTGTAAGTGCCTATTTCTCCCTCTTGACTATAAAGGCCACTTAGCCTACAAGCTCAAATGAGGATGTTTACATTATAGATATTTGCATTTTGTCAACCGAGTAATTTTTTTAGTGTCAGGTCTGTAAGGAGTGAAGAAAATGCATCTTCTGAAAGGCCTCACTCAATATGCACACATTGCTCCTTTTGTGCATGCCAGGCTTGGACCAGAGCTGAGTCATGGCTTCTGAGTTTGAAGCAAAACTGAATTAATTTCTGGGAATGGGAAGGATAGTCAGAGCACGGTGTGCAGAACAAGAAGGAACAGGGTAAGTATGGAAAATCTGGAGGACTTGGCTTAATGGTCCCACCATCTCACTCCTCTCAGCTGTCCTTGCAGCACCACTTGCTCTGACACTTCCCCTGTCTGCAGCAGGCAGTCTAATCTCCAGTCCTCTGGCACACGGAAGCGATGCTCTGAGCCCACGGCCTTTCTGACACCTCTGTTGGTTGCTGCTTCTGGTGTTTCTGACATGAGCTAGTTTTGGCCTGAGAAGAAAAGAGGAAAACCTGCTTCGACATCAGGTGTTCTCATGGATAAATCCTCATTCCTTTGTCCTCTGTCCAGCTGCAGTTTTTATTTGCCATTTACTTGAAAGACTGTGATAAGTGGCTAATTAGTGGAAGATAGTACAGGCAGGCATCTGCCTCCCTTAGGAAAGAAGGAAATGAAATATTGTGAAGGAATTTACTTCCCTTCAGAAACTTAGTTCTATTTAAAGACCTTCTTGTCATTTAAATAACTAATCTCAGAGGTGGGATGTGGCTTGAGGGATATGGGAACAGTTAATTCCTGACTGCCACTTGCTCCTTGTGAAAAGTAAATCCTTCATGGTTCTCTCTTTCTCAGTGTCTCTCTCTCTCTCTCTCTCTCACTCAAAGATGCCTGAATCTAATATAATGATCAATATTAAGGATTATATATTTTAAGGATTAATTAATTAATTATTACTATTTTGTGTGTCTGTGACACAGAAACCACTATGGAAATTTTGGTGGGAATTAAATTATGGGTCAAATTCACAGAATAGTCTCAGAGGTGGCAGAAAAGCCCAAGATATTTATTTCAATAGTTAAAGAATTATGTATACCACCTTTCCAGTCTGTAAAGATCTCTTATTTTACAATTATTTTAAAGATATTTTTATTCAAATAAAAGAGATTCCACAAGCAAAAACATAAACAACACATTTGGTTTCTGGACCAGTCTGAACCAATCTTTTCCTCCAAACCTAAAAGACTATTATTCATAAAATTGTAATTAGAAAAACTGGAGGCAGATGAGAGAAACACTTTTTTCCAGGCTCCTTGGAGACCAGTGAAGCTGCTAGGAGCTTGCTTAAATGCAGAACTGGAAAAGATCTCTACCTACCCACACAGTATAGCTGTATTTATCTGAATGTATTCCTATTATTTGCCTTGGATACAATTAATTATTTTGCATCTCTGGTGTTCTGTGGTGTACCATTACATCACATTAGTCTTGTGTTTGACATCAGGCTGATGCAATGTGGTGCATTAGGAGTTCTACCAGAGCTGTTTTAATTACGTAAGGTATTTTATTCATTTAGTGAATATTTACTTTCAGTTGCCTGTACAAGGCCATAAAGTACAAGCTAAATACTCCCAACTAAATGTCAGATGGGATATCCTGCACTCTGCTGATTAATTGTATAATATTTAGATAATTTAGCTAATCTGTTGAATGCATATTGCATAGTTAATGAAAGAAGTCAAGGCTGCAAGCAGACTTAAGGAATGAATCATTGTGTACAGCACAGTCTTCATTACTCCTGCAGAAATGCAGCATCCATAATTACCGAGTTTGAACTGGGAGAGGTGCAAATGGCAAGGTTACTCTGTCAAACTCTGCTTGGTCTCTATTTTTTGTCTGCTTAAGAAGTCACACGCAACAAGGTGAACAGATACTCTGGCTGCTTTTCAGTAGGGCAGAGACTGATCCCTGAAGTACTGAGAGGGAATGGAATTCATCAGTATTGTTTCCTTCTCTAGAGCGCTGCAGCCCCCATGAACCTGGCTGTCCACTTGCACTGCTGCCTTGGGTAAAATTTTTAGGTGGTAAAGGAAAATGGTAATGCTTGCTCAAGCACAGAAACTTCTGGGAGGTTCTAGAGACTATGCACACCTGTGGAGTTTGGTTTTTTTTCTTCCCACATGCATGAACAATGATTAGCAAACAGAGGTTGAAAAGTCCAGACATTATCATCACCACCTATTGTCACAGCTTGAGTAGTTCAATCAGTTTTCAGGGTGGGGTTTTTTTCAACCTATTAGCAGCAATTAAAGGTATCAGTTTATCAGTTGACTTCTAAAATGACCATGAGTTTTTTTCCATAACTCTGAGGGCTGGAGGTTTATTGAGTATCTCTGAGATGGCGGAGAAAAGGTTGTTTGTGACTTTTTTAAAAATTTATTTTATTTTATTTTATTTTTTTTAAGGAAAATATCTGGGAACATGAAATAGAATCTTCATTGAACTCTAGCTCATTGATGTGTTGTGATCCGGCTCATTTAGTCTGCTCTGGAAGCTTTAAGCTTGTAGCAAAACACTTTATGAGGGCTTAGGTGAAAGGCAAATTAGAAATGGTAAGGAAAAAAGATGGGTTGAGAAGGCAAAAATTAAATCTATTTAGTTATTATGATTTAGCTGATCAGGCAACTCCTCACTCACAGATTGCCTGTGGAAAGAAATTATGTGAACAGTGTGATGCACTATCACAAACTAATTAAAAATAGTAGAAACTCTCCTCTGAGATGCAGCCAGGAGACTGCAGAGCAACATTCATCCCCACATCTCTCTCACAGTGCTGTTCTGCACCATTATCAGTGCTCAGTAGCATTGGGTGTCTTCCTGGTGGGAGGAATTGAGTGCTCTCCCTATCTGACTCACCCGAAGTCAGCTGGGATAGCTAATAACCATCTACTCTTGTTTTTTAAAGCTGCTTCTGGCTGAAGCAGATTAAGAAGCATGTGAGCTATCCCTCTGTCCGCTAACCCCCCAACAGGGGAGTGGGAACAAACAACTGAGGTGGGACTGATAGTGTCATATCCACTCCAGACACTTTCTGAGTTAATTTCCGTTGGGGTATGGGGGATATATAGCAAAAAGCAGCATACATATCCTCCCCTTCTTTAAAAAAAAATCCTTTATGTGGTCAGGACCTGAGTTTTTTATCTCATCTGAAAGATAACACCTCCAGGAGAGCATCTTAGGAGAGCAATTTAGTACTGAGTCAGAGGGAATAGAATGAGTCACTGCAGTTCTTACATTTTTCTTGGAAGTTTCTCACTAAAGCATTGCCCCAGTCTGACACTGTTTAGTAGATGACATCAGGGAGATTGGAGTTTATGCTAAATTCAAAGTGGGTAAAGGCTAGGATCCTAGGAAAATCTTTTTCAAAGAGTGGTCAATTTTTTTTTTGTGGGGCATTTAAAAAGTGCTTAATTGGGATCTATTCATCATACACTTACTGTAAAATCAGTAGACAACAGCAAAAAAACCAAAAGAGATGACGAACCAGAAATCTTAGGCTGCTAAGTAGGATACAGCATGTGTCACATTGCTGACCGTTCCTTCCTTTAGCAATGGTACACAAAGTGAACTCATTATAATTGAATAGTAATTGGCTAGAAAAAGTGCCAGTCTTTTTTTTTTTTTTTAATCTTACTATGCAGCTACCCAATTTTTTCAGTAAAGCTGCCTGCAATGCTGTGAAGGATCCCCTCCTCGACAGAAAGACATCAATGGCAGTGCCAGGTTGTCATTGTGGAGTGGTGCTCTGGTGATTATCAGTGAATTGACAATGATTAGTGACTCACTGTTGCTCATTCTCAATCCAGCCCACTCCACCACTGCTTGTACTACCTTGTGGGAAGCAAAACTAAGCATATGCACAGGAAGAAGCCTCAGTGTTATTTTGTTGGCAGCCTTCCAGAAACCTCCTTTGCACTGTAACTGCCTGTCTGCTACTCACGGAGTTTACCATCCGGCTAAAGATTTTCTTCCAGCCCTACAGGGGCTTCAGAGGGTAGACATTGTACATTAATGATGAATGGTGAAAAAGATAGAAATTATTTAAGCCAGTGAAGTATGAGATGTACATATATGTATTATGAAGCTATCACATATCATGAATGAAAAATGAGCTGGCAAGAATCACTGCAGCAAATCTCCTGAGGAATCTCCCTGCGCTGAAGAGATCACCTCCCATGGACCACAATGGTACCTACCTCAGCATCCCTAAGAAGGGACACAAACCCAGAAAGGTTTATATAAGCTTCTTTTCTTCTGCTGCAGGCTTGAAGCCGCATGACATGCAGATGACTATAGATGAGCAAAAACTGTGTTTGCTGTGCCTTGCCCTCAGTATGCTACTCCAAGACTGTACAAAACTCAGATCGAGTTGAAGAGTGGTGTGGCTTCTACCTGGGCCATATGCATTGGCTCACCACAGTTAGATACATCAGAACTGAAACACCTTGTTTAAGGCCAGAAGTCCCCTCAGCAGGAATCACAAGTGTATGAGATCAAGAAAGGAGAGTAGAAGGGCAGATCAGAAACCAAAAGGAGTTCAGCTGCAGAAGGACTTTTAACAACCTGAGCTGGCAAAGCTGGAAATGAACCTGCCAGTGAAAGTATCTGATAGTCACTATGACTGTCTCAGTTCTCTTAAAATGCTATAAAATCTGTCCCTTTCCTACTATCCCCTTCTGCCTCTGTTGTGCCAACATATTTCCTCCAGGAAGCTGTCTAATAAAACCTGAGCCTCCTCTATGATTAAGCACTCAAGATCTAAGCAAATAGAAGCCAAATGTATTTTCCATAGGCTATTCTTTAAAAGAGGAAGGGAAACAATAGCTGCCTGTACAAATGCCTACCTTTCTAGCCTAGCCCTCATATTTGAAGCATTATTTCTCAGAAACCAAACTGAAGGCAAAAACATGCCTGGCAACTATATGCTCAACAGTATTATTTCTGGAAAGGAAAAGCATTTCTGATAATGAATAAATTTATGAAACAAGGTAAAGTGTTCTACAATCTCTTTGAGAAAAAGAGGTAGATCTGCTAGGGTCTCTAGTCTTTGACAAAATACATTTTTCACTTTTGCTCTTATTGCTTTGAGCTGTCTCCTGGCAAACCAAGCAAGTTTTTCTTACTGAAGCTATACAACTCGAACAAACATAAAATTTTTTATAGGTACTGTTTTGATGAATGGAATGAAAGCTGACATTTCAAGACACATTTCAAGAGTTTGCATCCAGGGTTCTAAGCACATTGGTGTATTCTAAAAAAAAAAAAAGATTCTGCCTTAATAGTATGGAAAATCTCAGCTCTATTTAATGGGAGGCCACAGGTAAGGTGGCATCTGCACAGTGGCCTGCCAGGCACTCTGTGCAGGTGTCCAGGCACAGAATCATAGAATGGTTTAGGACCTTGGAAGCGACCTTGAAGATCACCTAGTTCCAACTCCCCTGCCATAGACAGGGATGCTGTCCATATGCCCATGTTACTCAAAGCCCCATTCAACTTGACCTTCAACATTTCCAGGGATGGGGGATCCACAATTTCTCTGGGAAACCTGTTCCTCATCACCCTCAGAATAGAGAATTTTTTCCTAATATCTAATCTAAACCTGCCCTCTTTCAGTTTAAAACCATTTCCCTTTGTCTTTCTCCAGCCTTCCTGTAGGTCTCCAGGTACTGGAAGGCTGCTATGAGGTCACCCTAAAGCCTTCTCTTCTCCAGATTGAACAACCCTAACTCTCAGACTGTCTTCATAGGAGAGGTGCTCCAGCCCTCTGATTATCCTCATGGCCCTCCTCTGGACTTGCTCCAGCAGGTCCATGTCCTTCTTATCTTCTTATGTTGAAGACCTCAAAGCTGGATTCAGTACTTCAGGTAGGAACTTGTGGGAGCAGAGTAGACGGGGAAAATCACCTCCCTCAACCTGCTGGTCACACTTCTTTTGCTGCAGCCCAGGACATGGTTGCCTTTCTGAGCTGCACAGGTACATTGACAGGTCATGACATCCTCAAGTCCTTCTCCTCAGGGTTGCTCTCAGTCTCTGTCCAGTCTGTATCTGTGCTTGGAATTGCCCCAAATCACATGCATGACCTTGTACTTGACCTTGTTGAATTTCATAAACATGCATGTACTGATCAGGGCAGCATGTCTCTGGTCAGTGATACCAGTGGCTGGTCAGTAAGCACAGAGTAGACTTACCAGCTGTGGCACAGAATGTTGGAATGGAATGGAGACCTTGGCTTTGTGCTGCATAAACGAGGCACAGCAGATCATGCTCGCTGCTAGGCAGGAGTCAGTCACAAAACTTGTATGGTGTGTGAAGTGTGATGGGTCTGCTGAAGGCTACCACTGCTTACTGTGGCTGGCTTCTCTGTACTTCTTCATTAGCAGATGCCATGACTGAGAAACCTCAGGCTCCTGCCTTAGACATCACTTTCACATCACTGTTGCCTAACTCCAGGCAGCAACAGCAACTGTCCCAAGGACCTGTGCTGTGTTTGTGCTTCTCGCTCTTATTCAAGCAGGCTCTCCTCCTGCTTAGTTGAAACCAAGGGACAAAACACCCATTGAAGCTAATGGGAACATGAGCAAGCCCACTTCCCATATGGTGCCTGTCAAACACGTGCTTGAGAAACATCTGATATATTTTTATTCTGATCATGTGTTTCATATAAAGATTGAGATTTGTAAGTCCTGAGACTGTAGACTTTAAGTAATTCCCAAGTTTTTTTATAAATATCTAGCTTTGTTCTTTTGTGAGAGAATCACATGCCAGCATGAGAACTCATATGATTTTGGGTGCAACTTAGAGAAACCATCTGCTTTAAGATCCACTTATAGCACTCCATGGAGAACCCTGTGATTCCTCTCAGAGCAATATTTCGTTATACAAACCTGAAGTAGAGGTAATTTTGATTTTCTGATGAATAATTTAGAAATATTAAGGCTGAATCTTATAATTTTTTTATATTTCTGAAGCTTTTATATGGCTTTAGAGTATTTGTGACCCTGGCAGCTTAGTAATTGTGAAACTGTAATGCTATCAATCATCTTTGTTGTAAAATGTATTTATATTTGAAACATAAACAGAAAAACTTTTATATAAAATTTTAGCTGAGACCATCACCTTTACAGTTAAAATACTTCCTGTAATAAAGCTGCTATAACATAAAATAATTGGAATTATATTAGATCTTGATATCTTTTCTGCAGTGATTAATATCTCGTTAGGTGGTTCATTTCAATTTAAATAGGTCCCTGAACTTCAGGTAGATAATGAAAATGCTAATATGACATTATAGTGGACAGGATTTATCTGTTATGAAGCAAGCTTACTGTTTTATGTCACTTTGACTTTGAGAAAATGTATCACATTATAACTGAAATTGTTCAGAGTACAACAGAGCATAAAAGAAAAATGATTCTGAGGCACAGGCACAAGTCGACTTTCATGCTTCCTAAGGACAGAGGCTCAAGGAAAGTGTGGAACATCATCTTTGTTGGTTTGTGTTTGCTCTCTGGAAATGTCTGGAAGCCCTCCAAGACCCGTGGATTGCACTTCAGTGAACTAGATGTGGATAGCATACAGCTTAGGAAAGATGCAAAAAAAAAAAAAGATATCTTTGCAAAACTTATTTATGATATAGTAAACTGCTGATAGTGTCACCAAAGCAGAGACTGTCTTATGTTTTCTTATATTAACAGTAACATTCAGGAAAATTTTTCTTTTTTTACTGTTTCATAATTGCTAAACTTCATGTATCAATGCTATTTTGCACGTAAGTTTGTGAGCAATAAAGGGCTGATAGAGGACAGGAACAGAACTGCACAGCAGCTATGTTATTTATAGGAAACGAGTGTGAATTTCATATAATTTATTCTTTTCAGGATAAAAATCGATATCTAACTCAAACAGCTAAGAACCTAATTTGAGCGGACAAAAATCTTCATTTACTTCCACTGCACCCACAGTGGTTTCCCACTCTGCTGCCTAAGGCTCATTCTTCACAGTTAATAATAAACATCATTGACTAAATGATGACTGCAGTTCCTCTGCTAGAATCACAAGTGATCATTTATGTTCCAGCCAGTGCAGTTCTTCATTCAGTGCCTTCATTCAGAGTGCACTCTGCATTACCAAACCCTCTACTTGATCACTGGCTTCAGTCACCATCAAACCCATGTAAAGTAAAGCTGTAAAAATTTTCCAAATAGTTGTGGAACATCTAATAAACTTGAGTGTTATCCTTGTGCTTCAGTTAGTCACTGCCTATTTACCATAAGGAGAAAACAGAAGGACTTTGACCTCTAGAATAGAATTTCAGGGACGATCTCATCCAGAACATCTGAAAAATGTGTCACCTCAAGCCACTAACCAATTTAACCTTTACTGTGTTTCATACTTAACAGGGAAAACAATTCCCTCTAACTGTATTCTAAGGGTACAGGAGAGATACTGATATCACTTACAGTGTATTTGGAGAGATAAGGTTTCATTTTAATCTTTGGTGTTTGAAGATACTAAGTCTAATGACACTGTATAAATATGGTGATCTCTTCTGTGTTAATTTCCAAAATGCTAATTTGGTAATGCAAAAAGTGAATGGTGATGAACATCTGAAAGTAGTTAATTAATCTACTGTTATTAGAAAATGTTGACTAGATTTCTTGGTGAATAGGTGGCTGAGAAGTCCTGGACTGTTAGCCAAAATAACTGTCAGCAACCTGAGAAAATCTAAAGGTTGTTTGAAGACGTGTGCATTATTTTTTTTCCAAAATGGATTGGAGCAAACTCTTCATGTGCTGATTGTTAGTCCTACAAATAGTATAAAATGCCTGTAAATCCTGAAATGCCACTCGAAGCATTTCTTGGGTTTATGGTTGCAAAGCATCTATTTTAAAAATTAATGTTAATCAAGGCTTTGTTATGAGTGAGTGAAAAATGTGCCTGAATGACAACTCAGTATATCTCCTTAATTTAGACAACCTGTGTCCTGCTTCCATTCCACTGAATATATATCTCTTCCTTGAGTATTTTCTTCTTTCTTGTAATCTAAGAAATAGTTTACCATAGAGGCAATAAACTTTCCATGATAAATGCAATAAGAAAATGTTTCAGTTCAAAATTTATTTATCTTTCTGGCAATGCCAGGCACACACCAGCCACGTAACATAATATAATGACATGCTGTGCAGCAGAATGGGAATTGCCTGAAAAAGCCATGCACTGGTTGCATAACCTCTTGAGCACAGCCCCGTGAGGCTGTGCCTACCTGCTTGTATTAAACCTATGCACCAGAAATACTGTACGTTATGTTTCTATCTCGAGTAATTTATTAATGAAGGCTGAAATAATTAATGATGAATGTAACAGAAACACAGCATAGGTACCGAGGTTAACAAGTTTATTTTATTTCTCACCATCTGTACATCTCTGATATAAATTGGATAAACTGCCAAATCAAGAATTGTGTAAGTATCATCCAAAACCTGGATGATATTACAATTACATTTTTGTCAGTATGAAAGATGTGTGGTAAGTCATCAACATGATTACTGAAGCGACAGTGTTGCAGGTAGCACCAGAAGATCCATTCCCTGTGAATAATTGGATCTTTAGGACTCCCTATAATTAAGCGGGGACATTATCTAAAGAACAGCAAAATAATTATGTTGTTTTAGTTCAGACTGAGTGCTGATGTTATTCTTCTCAAAGTGAGTGTGAAAAAATCTGGTTAGTAGTAAG
This sequence comes from Corapipo altera, assembly GCF_003945725.1. Lineage (NCBI taxonomy): Eukaryota > Metazoa > Chordata > Aves > Passeriformes > Pipridae > Corapipo > Corapipo altera. Next base: position 24,112,664 of record NW_020884873.1, on the reverse strand, counting down.
ACTTCATCATGGCTTCAGTTCCTGCTCAAGTGCTGGTGGAAGGTGCTTAGGATATCTCAGGAAAAAATTAGCAACTCAGTGAACCAGGTTAAGAACCTGGAGGAAAGGGAATCATTCTTATATTCACTTCTAAAAAAATTAAACAAAATAAAATCTTTCCTGTTATTAAAAATGAATTTCCCAAGAGCATCTGGGCTTTCTAAATGTTTAGCATGTGGATGACTCACACCAGCTCTATCCTAAGATATCATGCTGTTATTTCAAAACTGAAATACCAACTTTGACATTTTTATATGTTGCACAGAGATCCATAGTCTTTCTGGTTATTATATATTATTCCAGCTTTTAAAAATCTAGAAATCTTGGATTAAGCATGATGCTGATTTTCAATCTAGAAATGTTTCTTATATAAAGATTTTTCTCTGACAAGGAATTTGGCAGAGGAATTGTATTTTTAAAACCTTTATTTATCTTCCTTGACCAGACTCTCATATTTGCTAAATTGTACTTGTTGCAGAAATTGAAATAGGAAGAGAAAAATTTTCCGGTTAACTCAGGACTTAGAATGAATCAAAGGCTGTCCTGAGCTGGGCCAATTAAGATGATCTTTCAAGAACTTCTCTTCTCACTGGCTTCTTGCTAGAAAACGATTTAAAATTCAGCTCTTCCACAACTGGCTAACAAGCCTTAACTGCTTAGAAACATAATTTTTAGAGAAGGTGGGAGGGAAGCAAAAATTTTAGATACCTTATATATATATATGTACATGTCCTTATTTTTCAGAACTTTCACTAGTATGAGTGGTTTATAGAAGACCTGGAGTTTTTTGTGCTTGGTCAAAAATGCCCTCCTTAAAGAGTTTACATCTGCAAGACTTCATTTTGCCTTCTGTGACTATGTGTAATTTTCATGCATAAGGAAGTATATGTGCACAAGGAGTACATACTAAAACTCTCAGTGATTTTAGTATATATTTAACTCCAAGTTATGACTTGGAACAAAATAAGCTAGGAATCTTCCTGAATGTCTAATACTTGGAAGGAGAAAGTAATCTAAGCCAAGGAATGCTTGTGATAAGCACATAAAGAATGAACTTGTTATTTTTGTTACAGTGAAGGATGGAGTTTCACATAAAGAAAAATTAAAATCTTGGGCCCAGAGGTTTCCAGATCTTCAGCTAAGAGTGATTCTTTGGTTTTTGTAACAGAAAGACCAAGGCTGAAGTATCTTCTGCAACTGCATCTGGGAGTCTTTAGGTTAACTCATCTTAGACTGACAACTAGATGATATCAGGATGAAGAAGAAAATGGATATCTATCTCCATGATTTAGTGCTCAGGTTGTGCTATAAAATGTGTACATATATACAAAATTCAGAGAGAATGATTTTCAATGTATGGACACCTACATCACAAATACAGGAATTCAGGTGTCTGTGTACACAGAATAAGAAGTTCTGCACTTGCTATACACTAGTTTTCATGACAAATTGTAGTCTTTCTTTAAAACCACATAGGTTCATTAATTTTATATTTCCCTGGGTTCTCTCCAGATAGAAGGAAGGCTACTTTTTACTGTAGCTGTATTTGTATCTAGTATATATATCAAATGATTTGTATTTATTATATAAAGAGTCATGATTATAGCAGCAAGATCCAAGAGTACAGAGCCTTTTCAAAATATATTTTTTGTCCTGTTCCCAGAAGACCTTGCTTTTATGCACCTGAATGCAGGTGTCTAAAAGAGGTATAGGTGGGAGAAGAGACCAAAATCCTCTCAAAAACCTGCACCATTAATTGTCCTACCAAAGTAAAATAGAACTACTTAGCTACACTTTAACATGATGGATGGACTGGACATGCAGATATAATCATTTTAACTTCATAATCTTCCTGTATGTGGTCATTGTTATTTTTCTATAGCTCTGTAGAAGTTGTAGTTTAAGCCCAGCTGGCAACTAACACCCAGACAGCCACTCAATCAGTGCCCTCCCCAGTGGCATGGGGGAGAGAATTGGAACGATGAAAGTGAGAAAAATTGTGAGTTGAGATAAAGAGAGTTTCATGTGCAGAACAGGAAGAAAATAATAATATTGATAATAGTAATAATAATAGTAATATACAAAATAAGTGATGCACAATGCAATTGTTTACCACCTCCTGACTGATTTCCAACCAGTTCCCAAGCAACACTGGCCCTCAGCCATCTTTCCCCCCCAGTTTATATGTTGAGCATGACACCATGTGGTATGGAATATCCCTTTGGCCATTTTGGTTCATTTGTCCTGGTCATATCCCCTCCCAACTTCTTTTCCCCCTCCAGCCTTCTTGCTGGCAGGGCATGAGAAACTGAAAAGTCATTGGCTTAGTAGAAACACTGCTTGGCAAAAACTAAAAACATCAGTGTGTTATCAACATTATTTTCATACTAAATCCAAATGACCACATTATATAAGCCTTAACTATTCCAGGCCAAAGCAGAACAGTAAAGAAGGTGATTGATTAAGAGAGGGACAACAGTCCCTCTCCTGGGGAACAGACTGCATTTCTTGAGCCCTGAAAATCCCTTTGCCTTCTCTGCTTCCCTGCCTGCTATCCATTGCAGGCCATTAGGTGTACGGTTCCCTCTCGGTAGCTAATGAGACTTAAATAAACATACTGAGAGACGAACATGGCCTCTACAGTTTAATAAATTATGCTGATTCTGGTTTCAATTACACTAGTGTAAATCTGGAACATCACCACTACTTACAGTTGAATTACTCTAGATTTATATCAGAACTGAATTTAGCCCATAGATTTCAATTTTTTAACCCATTGAAATTTTGTCATTGTGATTTAAGCAATTTTTAAACCCCAAATACAGAGATGTTTTAATAGATCAGGTTGTGTATCTATTTTTCCCTATCTTTTTGCATACTGCAACTCTAGTTTTATTTTTATATGTTTTTAAACTTTAGTCTTCCAATAATCAAGGAACTGGTAATATTGTACTGATAACTGATAACATTACATATTATAATTAGAAGATCAGTGCTTCTTTTCTCAGAGAAAGCCCTTTAAATCCGCCCTTGAATTTTTGTACTTTTGACTGCAATTAATGTGCAGCCTAAATTTTTAAGCACGATTTGACATCCAGTTCAGAATTAAAATGCAGTGGTTTGATGGATGGAAGAAGTACAGTGCATCTTAAACTAGTCAGAGGAACAAAGTACTGTTTTTTTTCTGTAAAGCAAGTAGTGTCAGATATACAATGATGTACAATGATCACATCACTGGTGTTAAAATGAACGGTTTGTTCAGAATCTGCCAAAAATCAAAGGTGAGTCAACGGAAAAAACAATTAAGAGCACAACATAGACTTTTAAGTGCAGCAGCTTTCTAACACAGTCTTCCCTTTAGGTCAAAATACTAGTAAATGACAACACTCTGTACAGAAATTGAGTAGCCTTCTTTTGGGTTGTTCCTAGTTCAGACAGAATGTGAGTACCAAAAAATTATATAAAGAGGAAAATTTGTATGTATTTTAATTCTAAGATGGAGAGATGTAAAACATGCATGAAATGTCATGGTTTTAATCTTGTTGAAACTGATTGAGCTCAGTAATGTTTCTGGAATGTGTTAGAATTTGTTGAAAAAGGGGAATACGAATTGATGTAGTAAAGGTATGAGTAAGCAGGAATCTTGGATTGTAGGAGTCTTGAGAACATAATATATGAAGGTGATCTAAGTTGACTTTGGATTAAATGCAATTGCCAATCTTGATGAAGCCAAGCCATTGATCTTCAGTAGTGTTGAGGACAGGAATCCAAACATCTCATAATAGTTACCCATATTTCTTGTTATAATAAGAAAATCTGTGTAGGAAGGGGGAGGGGGAAGAAGATATAAAAACCTGTTCAACAGAAGCCATTTAAAAGACAAGATTTGCCAACTATCGTTACCATAGTTACCTTGCATTATAATTATAGGAGAAGGATCTGTGGTGGACTTATTTAACCATGTGTGGGATGTATCGGTGATTGGATGATGACCCCTCTTCAATGAAATAAAGACTAGACATAGCCTCTCCCAGCACATCAGACTCATGAAAATGAATTATCAAGCTCATTAAAAATGTCAACCTGTCAGTGCAATAATGATGAATTATATTTATTTTGAGATATCTGGTCACATTTCCTGGAGATGTGCAATTGAAAATTTCTTAAGAATAGGAACAAAATTGGCTGTGTGCTTTAGTATTAATTTTCAAACCTAGTAACTCAGGACCCATGTTTCAAGAGAGCTGATACACATTTCTGTTGAAGAATTAAAGTATGCTGACAAGTCTAGATTAACTATGTGAACTGGACTCTGTTAAAGTGATACATATAAAACTTCACAGTTCTTTGGTCTTCCTATTTGTAAACTAGTCATCCCTGGGACATGTATGCTCTCTTCCTATATCTCATCACTTGCAAGTTATACTGGCGCAGACCTGGTGTGGGGCTTAGAAGATGCAGAAGTTCTGGCATTGCCATACCCTCTTGCATCTAAACTCTTTTGATTCATGTGCCTGGTACAATATATGGACTACTTGTAGGTCATTTGCCTTGCCATTGTTCTGACATTTATACTGGAGACACTGATATACAGGACCACAGAAGGCAAAGGTACACGCTAACTCATGTGCCTAGGAACTGCTTACTTGTAGAAACTCAGAAATGTAAACAATTTGAACTTCCTGTATGCCCTGAAAAGAATTTACAGTATCAAGTCTTTAATCCTTCATAATCAGTTGGCTCCTCAAGTCGATATTTTTTTGTCGTTTTGAAAGTTTCCTCCTATATACCATTATGAAAACCCAACAACTTAGTAAAACACATAACCTTACCTAGTTGAGAAGGAGATTGTTTTGTAGCCTGATGGGTTTTGAGTCACAGATATGTTGGCCTTTTCAGATGCTTAGATATGTTTACATTGTGGTCAAACAACTTATCTTGCTAATAGCTGACTAATTTGGACCTGTTATCATCACCATCATGGCAGCTCAAGCTACCTACCCCTGTATTTGTCTATTTCTGGGGCAGATTCTGCAACCTCCTTTGAGCTGGCAGCTACCTCTTCTACCAGTGAGATCAGGACCTGAAATAAAATTTAAAATTACAGTAGGTATAATGGCAAAGGTTGGAATGCATCCCTTCAACTATAAGCATAAATAATTATTTTTGTTGTTCTCACATTGCCTTATTAGTTTTCACAACACGATTAAAACGATCCAGAGAAGCAATCCATGGCAACCTCACTATTCTCAAATTCTGTCCTTTCTTTACAGAGTGACACTTATTGCCCAGAGAGATTATCTACGGACTAGAAAGACCCAAATATTCCATACCTGCTTCAATATCATGGAGTCTACAAAATCTCTGAAGTCACCTGATACTATTTCTGCAATCTTCTACAAAGCCTAACAGACTAAATATGTGCAAAAGTTCTGTTAATTAATTTTCAGTGGGGGAAGCTGCAGCTTTTGACTGATGCTCCACATTAATGAATGACTAAATTTAAGTCTGATAAACCTTTTCTTCAGGTATCAGCCGTGATAGAGCATGGGGGAGCATTTCTTTTCACATTTTGAGTAACCTCCATTTTACTAAACTGAAGTGGTAAATTTCACAGATTCTTCTGTGCTAAGTGTAAGGCTGTTAAGATGTAACTGCAGATTATCTTTATTTTGAAGTGAGTTTTCTTTTTTTTATCCCAGTAATGAACATGAATAATTTATTATCGCTGTAAAGCCAGATGCTAAATTGTTTCACAAGCAAATACTTTGCTTATGTAAGTGAGATAATAGGCTCCTAAACTCATTTTGCACATGTTAATATTGCCTAATATTAACATACTAACATGGAGTAAATGTGTTTATGGCCTTATGAATGTGTGGAGGTATATTCACAAAGTACCTTGCTGATAGAGTTCTGGTCCAAAAATTCACACTGAAGAAATCAGCCTCACTGAGCTCTCTGATTTAAAGAATTAGAAAATTTATATATTTATTTATTTTTAATAAGAATATTTTAAAAATTCATGTTCAGCATTTAATTCAGCAGTGCTGTAGTGGGTGAGAAATGCGTAGTAGTTCATTGGTCTACTCTGGGGGGAATTATTAAAGAAGAATTTGCAAGACTAGAATCTTAAATTTGAAACTTTTTTATGGGGATGATAGTGTCCAGTTGCAGTTATCTAAGGACAGAATATTCCTTGCGGTAAGCCAATATCAAACACCCGACACCTGGAATCTCAGTAAGATTTGAATCTTTTTTACACTTCTCTGTCTTCTATTTTACTCCTACATCTGCAGTTTTGAATATTCAAGCACAAGTTGAGAGAGGGAGCACATTATTTTGGGCTACTGGTATTTAGTTTGAAATTGTCAATCAACTTACAGTCAGTTTACAGTGAAGAACAAATACTGTCACAATCCAAAAAATAGCACTCATTACTGTTGATATAAAATTAATCTATACAGAATAATGCTAAATTAAAAGTTAATAGTTCCCAGATTTTGTATTAAATTTTGGTTTGTGTTAAATTCCTCCTTGAGTTCTGCAGTAGTGTAAGCAAAAGTACACATGGTGTTTAAGTAAAATTGACTTCCCACAAAATCATTTTTCTTACAGTTTTCTCAAGGTCAGTAGCAATTTGCCTGCAGTGAATTAAAAAAGAATGCAGTTTTGTTTTGTCTTCTCTGTATCCTTCACACAGCTGGATTTAGACTTAACACTCCAAAGCTGCTACTCACATAAAACAGGAACATCTGCGCATGCTCAGTCTGTCAACTAAATAAACTCGACCTTCAGAAACTGCTCAAAGAAAACTGGAAAAATACACACACATCCAGTAGCTCTGTGTTAGCATCAGCTCTGAAGGAAATATACGTGATATAAGAAAATGTATAGAATACCTCTAAATAAATTAAAATTTCCCAAAGCATTGGAGATATGGGGATGCTTCTACATAAACTTGGGAATTAAAAACTGAAGAACAATGTCATTGCCAAGTTGTTGAGAAATGGGTAGATTATTACCTTCTCTATTTTAACAATAAAGGGGATTTTCAGAAGAAAGATTAGATGTCACGGTGACTTCAGCTAAGCTGATGGCTGAAACTTGGTCCGAGGATTGTCTGTCCGGTGCCACGTTGATGGGGTGGCCACCTGTTTTGTTAGTGGTGGAATGGCATATAAGAAATCTTGCTGAACCACTGATAGGCAAATGGAATGCTTTGAAACTGGAAAATGACAATTTACCAATATAGAAATATTTCCATAAAATGCATTTCTTTGGAGGAAAGGGTTTACTAAGAGAGTAACTCATATCCAGTGTGAAATTTCTATTCAGAAAGAGAGAAAAGGTCAAAACAGAACTTCTTGGCATCTCAGGGCGCTGTGACATCTCTTTTACCCGGCCACTGTTCTCTTGAATCCTGGAAGAACACAGTACACTGCGTATTTCCTGGCTTGTTTTTTAAAACTGGATTATAATTTTAATGCCAATTTATGAGAAAACAATCCTGAAGACATCCTTTTTCTTTCAATTCTTGTTGGATTGTTGATGTTGCTGTTCTTTAATTTTCTGGTAAGTGCTTGCTTAAAATCATAATGGAAGCATTTTTTTAAAAAATAATTAACATGTATTCGTTTGATAAATTTGTTAGAGATATGGGAAGCGGAACATTCTCATGCATGTTTTTGAATACACAGTATTTCCTCTTTCAAAAATGAGCTTAATTTTGACTTCTATTCAGGATGATATACTTAACCAGTTTTATTTTCATATTAAAAGTAATAAAATACTTTAATACCTGATGATGCCCAAACTACTTTGTTCAAAAAATACAGTTTCCTAGAATTCACCAAATTACTTCTTCCTGTGTTAGTAAAGCAATTATTCCATTGTAACTAGTAGAAATCAGACAAGTAGTAACATCAATATGAAAAGACTGAGCAGGTCTTTTGAGAGCAATGAGTAGTTAGTAATGAACAGTCTGATATGCACCATCCTTTTTATGGAACAAAATACTGCTAGCTATGCAATGAACTCTGCCAGAAGCAACCTCACTGAAAACCTAAACAGAAGCCCTTTGTGGAAGAGAAGTCATTGATAACAATAAAGGTGGAGCAGAACTATCATTACTGGTATAACTGAGAGGTGGTCTCCTGACTTATGTACCGTAGTGAGAAACTGCGGAAGTTCTGCTTTCAGAGGTTGTTTCATGAAGGTTAATTTCCTGTGTGGATCCTTTTCTTGTTCAATTGTTATTGGACATGTGCCCAAGTCAAGATTGCATTCGGGCATGTTTAGTTCTTTGAAGAACATTCTGTGAATATATTTTAATAGGAAGAAATCCACTTGTTTCTTGCTACTCAGATTCATGTTAGTGTCCTAGCATCTGTAACCAAACCAGCTGAATAGTGAAATAGCTATACACTTAATGTCAAGGGGTTTTGCCTTGTTTATAAGATTTTAATTTTTAAGCTTTTCAGTATAATTTTAAATGGTAATAGAGAACCTTTGCATGAGTTTAATATTAAGGTAGATACATGCTGTTTCTAGTCCTGTAACTACAGCTTTGGAAAGTAATCATCATATTTTCACTGAATGTCTATCTGGACTTCCAAAACGAACAAATACAACTTGATCTTGAAGAACTGCTTGGTATGTGAATCTTCTGTTGGCCTTTCTTCAATACTTTGATATGCATTGAAGTCACAAGTCACTTTTGGCTCCAAGCTACCATCAATTAAATTACATATCAGTATAATCATGCTAGATCAACAGTACTCTGTTGATACAAGTACAAGATCACCTTAAATACTGAACAGAATCACTTCGTTTGCACTTACAGTTCATCTCACAATTTTTTTTACTTTTGTCTTCTACAAGGTATGAAGACTAAGCTACTCTGTTGGTTGTGAAACCATTTTGAGTAGAACATTGCTTCTCAATGTTCAGTCATGTGAAAGAAATAAATTGATATAATTCTTTTCAGCCTTGCCTCTTGACAGGCATACACTTCAGGGGAAGCTGCACATTGTCCACATTTTTTGAAGTCAATAATTTTTATGTAGCTTTCTGCATTTTGAAGGAAGGGATCATTCCCATTTCCACTTGTATTTTAACATAATCTTCTCACTAAGATTATGGCACTTTACTGATAAGCTTTGACCTGCTAAACAGCCATAAGATTTGGTACTATACAGTGCAGCTTCAACATCACTGATTCTAAGAAGTGGAAAATACTGCCCTTCCACATTTGCAAATGCAATCTTTTATAAAGCAATGGGAACTTCTTATACATATCAGAAACAGAAATTTCTCCTGAATTAAAATGAATGTATAAAAAAATCTGCAAACACAGAACTTACAGAAAATGTTTATTTGCCTGTTGGATCCAATGCACCAGTTCAGACAAAGGCCAGGAAGGCAGTGACTATTTGCTATCACCATTTGTTAGTCTGTGTGAAATGTGAGAGTAAGTGCCGCCAGTTACATTTTCTGACAAATCCCATACCTGTTCGGCTACGGGAGTTGAGAATGTGCGTGAATAATGAAATATTTCCCAAGCTCAAAATCAAGTAGGTGGTTTAGTACCTTGATGAGTCAGGTGTCATTACAGAAAGTACTATAACTCTTAATGCTTGTTGGCATGTCTATAGGAAGGCTCAGCCAAGAGGACAAAAAAGGAATGGACTTCTCAGTCCAAGAAGCTTGTTGGCAGCATAACGTGGGAGCTTACCCTGTCACTGCCTATGCGGCACTGGAAGATTAATGGTTGTTTTATTCTGACTACCTTCAAGTAGGAAACTGTACTACAGCTTCTTTAAGAATGGATAAAAGTTTGTGTGTGCATGTCTGTATAAATACACAATTACATATAAAAAATGCATACACATGTACGGCACATACATGCACACTCTCGTAAGTGGTTCTGCTCCTATAGGGATTCCAAAGAAAATAAAAAAAAAGAGTTTCACCAGCATTTCTTTGCACCTTACAGCTATCATTCTCTCAATCAACCTTTTCACTTTTTTGGGGGAGGATGAAATTTTTTCATTGCAAAGTGAATCTAAAACAAAGCAGAAACATTATTAATTTTAAACCTTATGTCTAATCAGATGTTTTTCAAGGGATTTATAATTACAATTTTTTTTTCACAAGAGGGTTGTGTGCAAAGAACCTCTGATAAATTCCTGTAGTTAAAAGGAAGTGGAAAATATTTATTTTATGATTTCCAAAGACTCAGTTTTCAATGACTTTTTTGTTTTGTTCATATGTCGCAAAGCACACATAGACAGACAAGAGTTTAAAGTTCTTTCCCAAGGTCTCCAAACCCAACAGTTTATCCCTCGTTTTGAAAGCAGAGGCCTAACTCACAGCTCAGAGGAAGGGTAAACCTGAGTACTCTCTGGGAGAAGTTAGTTATTGTGATTTTGTAGCTGAGCTGGCCAATCACCCACATGAGCAAAGAGAGAGGCTCATCAGGTTGTCTGGAAGCTGTGCCCTAGCTAATGCTTCAGGGTCATTGGCAGGTACTGAACCAGCTGTGGTGTATATCCAAGTGCCTGTAGCCAAAGTAGGGGGCTGGAATGCAATTTTCTTTGCTCTCAAAACATTTGAGGACTCCTGCGCTAGATTTCCATTGAAAGCTTAGTGCTCACTTGTTTTGCAGCAAGATTTTCTTCTGGTGCCCCAGCACCTGTCACTGCCTCCTGGTTGGTCAGCAGCCAAAGGCCACTTATCACAGCCTAAAAAGGTGTATTACAAACCTAGAGTTTCACATTTATAAGTGTGACTTGGTGGTAAGTATTGCCTCAAAAAAATTCCGTTTCTTAGGGAAGGACAACCACAGGGTTGTGCTGGGAAAATCCTTAGCTGTTGTCTAATGGCAAGTTCACAAGGGTAGTGAACTGCTTTAGTGTAATTAATATATACCTAAACCATACATAGCAAGTCAAATGTCACCCATTTCATGTGTTTTATATTTAAAAAAAAAGAAAGAAAGAAAGGAAGAAAAAAAGAAAGAAAGAAAGAAAGAAAGAAAGAAAGAAAGAAAGAAAGAAAAAGAAAAAGAAAGAAAGAAAGAACTTGGTCACTATACCCACTGTGATTGGTGGGTTATGTATTATTATTATGCCAATAAATAATTGGAATAAAAAGTGATGTATTTTGATGTTTGGACTCAATGGTCTTAGAGGTCTTTTACAACCTTAGTGATTCCATGATTCTACTCTGAATAAGCTGAAAAATATGTTCCTTATGTAATAAGCTAATATTGACACCCATGGATAGCATGTTGGGTGTGCAGCTAAGATACTCAGCAAAAGACTAGTTGACTGAAAACATGAACAGGAAGACCATCCTCTCTGAAAATGGGTCAGCTTAACTCTGAGATACTCTATATTAGGCTACAGAAATCTAGATGTCCCAAAAAATTAGATATTTTGCAGTTCTGTTTTTTTGGTGTGGATATTTTTGCCCCCTTTTTTTTTTCTTCTAATGAGGCAAAGGGAGAAACTAATTTGCAAAACAGACCATTGTTCTTTCAATGGTTCATGAAACAACCTCAGATCTCCCTCTTGTATCTGTTGTACCTGGGACCACCATATAGAACCACTAAGCGCATGCCCAAAGTGTAATAGTGAAAGGCAATAAGTTAATTACAAATTCTCAAGAATTTGAAACTGTCAAACTACTGTACATTTTTCTCTGTGCTTTTATCTCCTCAATTGACCTCTTATACCATCTTAAAATATTTAATATCTATCTAAATTTAATTTAACCTACAACAAATAAGACTGTAAAAAAAGAGGAACTCATATTTGTACTATTACACTAATAGGCTTAATAACAATAATCCCCTAACATCTGCAATCATAAATAAAAACTTCATTACCATTTCAATGCAGTTAATACAAAACCTCAGGTTTGCCAGTACACCAGCTGTGTCCTGGTGCTCAACAACAGAAAACAGCAATTCATGCAAAATTACCAGTCTTTGTTACTGACTCTTTTTTCTGGCTCCAGTCCCAAAATACTCCTGCTGTTCAGGTCTTTTGTTTCTTCTCACTGTAAGTCTTTTATTTTGTAGGAGAATACAAAAAAATCATCCCCAAGGATGCCTTCAGTAGCCTTCTCACCTCCAGTATCATACCTCCAGCTCTTTATTCCTCTCAGTTAAGGGACTTAAGTGTTTGGTCAATGGTCTCTACTGATTTGGACTATGTGCTTCTTTTTTCCAGCACTGCTGGCGTTGCTCTAGACGTGTCCATAATGTTCTCTAGAACCTCTAATCACCTTGGAAGACCAGAGCATTAGGAAAAAAATACTCATTTAACAATAATATTCCCTGACAGCTTTCCTAAAGGTTGGTAAAATGCTCAGAAAAGCAAATCAACCAATATCTAATGCTTCTCTTTGGCTTAGTGTTGAGCTCTGTTGAGGTAGAAACTTAAGGCCTTAACCAGGAGCAAAACCTGAATGTGTTGGGCAGTGTGCACATTTTTCTAGGAAAAGTTCCTCAGAAAGAGTTTGCCACTTAAAGACATTACAGAAGCAAGAGATTAAGAAGAGGAGATAGGTTCAGGATTAAATACTTTTCTCCTGGATTTGAGTCAGTAAGTCAGAACTAATTGCATTGCACTGGGCCTACTGATTCAATCACTGGAAGAAATTTTCCAGAATGCATTGTAAACCTACCTTAAAGAGGTGACAATGATTGGTGAGTTAACGATGCTGAAATATCACTCGGGTCCCTCCCAGGCAGATTCTCATCTCTGCCAAGTAACCAGTCAGAGAAAAGGCAGTTAATGTTTCAGACTCCTGGGTTATCCTTGCATTTCCTCTTCATCTTAGTTGACCAAAACATTTACATGTTTACTAACTGAGATAATGGGTGTCTTCCCAGCAGTTCTGTTGAGAGGAGAGGGAGGGAAAAGGAAGCAAAAATATTTGTCTGTCAGTTGGCTGCATCTGTTATTCCCCAAAGCCTACTGAGATACCAAAAGAGGAATGAACATCTCAGATAATGCCCTATTACATAGCAGACCACAGATCTCTCAAGCTGCCATTAAGAAGAGATTCAGCCCTGGTAGACAACAGAATAGTCTAAAATAATTATCCATTACAATAGGATTGGTATCTTTCCTGAAAGCATCCTGCTCTGTACCTTGGTAGAAAGAGCACATAAACTGCCTTAGATCAATGTGCTGGCTACACACTCTCTGTTTTTACATTGAGAAGCTCCAGTGTCTCAATGCCCGCTGGTACTCTGACTAATAGTGTCCAAATGAACAATCATTTAAGAATACAGGTTTTCCAGGTGACATGATGCATGTCTCTTTACACTGATCATTTAATCACTCATTACTATAGGGAATAAAAAGAGCCCACTGGTGTGTGGAGCACAAGTCTGTAAACAGAGTGGTTTTCTCACTGGCCAGGTGAAAAGATTTGAGATGTAAACCATTCAAAGGTGTTTTAACCTCACTGGGAAGCTAATAACATCATGTTTTGATATTACTTTTGAAATAAGTATCAGAATTGTGTTTGGGAAAACAACTTGCCTGTAAAATGGGCAAAAGACTTGTGATTTGAATTTATGAAGAGAGAGGAGCCAGATACTATACTGCAGTCAGCCACTGTTCTGTTAGACAAATCACTTCCTCAATGCTATCTCCTCCTATCATTCCTTATCTTGTTTATTTGCTTTGTAGACTCCTTACAACAAGACAAATTTCCTAGTAAGTGCCCCTACGATGCCTAATATTTTCAGACCTTACTCCTTGTTCACTGTCATGATGTTTTCAGATCTAAAGTGACTTGTATGGATCAGGTTCAAGGGTAGACTGCACAATGTTTTTAGTGCTGGTGTGTCTGCACTGAAAATGTAGTCCAGTCCATATAACTGGTAGTCAGTAAAAACCTGAAGTTATAAATTTGGCTTTTAAGGTTCAGCTTTGCAGCCCTTGAAGCTTTTATTTTGTTGCTGTGTATAGAGATATTTTCATTTTAGCTTCAAGTTCACATTTTCAAGCCCGTAATAATTTATCACAATGCTCAGGATTATACACCTTTAGTTCAGGGAACTTCTGTCAATTTTTATATTCAAGAAATAAAATCCAGAAGATGTCTAACTCTAAACAAGTTCTGGACTTGTTACGTGACAAACGTGGGATTTTTCATTTTGGTAACCCCCTAACTAAAACTGGTCCACAAAAATCAACTTTATTTCTTCAACAGTGACTTTCAGGAATGAAAGATAAAAAAAGTTTTTTTCTATGTAATTCAAACTTGTCAGACCAAATCATTTGGTTAACGGCTTTATGACTGTTCCATTCTGCTATCGTTGCTATGTCTAAAGGTCATCTCTTTACCCCATAATACCAATTTATTTTGTTTGCATAGGTGATTCAGTCATTCCTTCCTGAGTCACGTGTAACGATCTCCCTTTGACCTTCTCTGTAGGTGTTGTAGACAAAATCTTGCACAAGTTGTTAAGTGGTAATACACACACACTTTCACCTTTGACTATGGATTCAATAGAAGTAAGAGAAAAAGCAGCCAGTGGCAGCATAGGGATATGGAACCATCCCACATGAGTGGGATGCTTTCCTGACCTCTTTGGGAATAAGGACGCCTCTCCTGAGAATACAGCGCAGCTACTAACATTACTTAGGCAGAGATTAACACTTTGAAATACCATGTATTTGGTAATCTTTATATAGACCAAAGAGACAGCTTGAAGGATGACTATTCTGATGTTAGTCTGTCATAATGACACCCAACAAACTTGATATTTATCCCCCTTTTTCATGATTTCTATTATATAATAGTAACAAAACAGTAAGCAGAGTGTTTCCAGCCAGTGGAAACTATGGAAATCACTTAGTCTTCACTTGTGTTTCCAGATGGAGGATCAAGAAGATTGCTTTGATATACCATGGGTATTCAGTGTCCTGTCTCTTCAACAAATCACAGGCAGTCTCCAGTTTTTGACTGAATGAAGTAATTTTCAGACAGATGGTACCCATAATACAATTGATGACCTCAAAATACGAACCTAAGCCTACTGTTTAAGAAGAGTGGTAACCCTACAAAACTCAGTCTATTTTTTTTCTGTGTGATTGCCGCTAAAGTTCTGTTATGAGAAACATAAATTTAAGGTATTATTTGCTTAGGATTCAGGATATCTGAATTTAATTCCCTGTGATATCTCTCATGTCCACTGGGATACCGGGTAGTGTAGATCCAACAAGGGACTTCAGTGCCCTGTAAGGCAGCACCCAGGCATACAGAGTGCAGAGCTTTGTGTCTGGTACTTGGGCTTCCTATATAGTAACCTATTATAAATGAGATATTTTTAGTTTTCCTATTAATCACAAAGACTTAGATGCCTGACTGCACTTTAGATCTTTGATCCCTAAGTTAGGATGGCAGGTAAAATCCTCCATCCATTCAAGTACTGCGAGAGTCTACCTCAGACATAGGTGTCTACATTTCTTTGAAAGAAGGTGAGAGAGGGTTTTTTTGTTTGTTTGTTTGTTTGTTTTCTGTATCTCCTACACAACAAAATGATAAATAAAACCACAATTTTCTCAGTGACCATCATTCTCTCCAAGTTCAGATTTTAAGACAGTATGACTGCAATTATTTGACTCCTTGAGAAAAGTCTTCCTTTTAAATGTGAAAACCTAATACCAAGTTTCTAGAAGACACTTTTATGCGTGTCTTAAATTTTCCTCAGCTCTTTAGGTGAAATATCTGGGTGAACTGTGTTAGGTGTTGTATATTGCTGTGATTCCACCATGTTTTTACACTCACTGATGCACATTAAGGGTCTGGATAAGTGTGTCTGTCAAGCAAGGCAAGCATTTTCTTTGAGGTCATGAGTCCTGCAAAATGAAGAAGTAAAAACTTGAACTATCTCTCATAGCTCACTGTGTGTTTGCTAAAGCCTCCTGCTTGGTATGAGACCATCTTAGTATGATTCCAGCAGAAAATCAGTGGCTATTTCCAACTTGCTATGTTTTAACTACTTCATGGGACTGTTGCAGGCTGTTCAGTTTGCAAGAGCATTTCAAAGTAGACTCTAAACTCAGGTTGTTTTTGCAGCAGAGCAGCCCAAAATGTTTTCCAAAGAATTTTTCTGGTGAAGCAACCCTCCCTCTTCTGAACATTGCTGGAGCTTCCTGTCTTCCATTCTACCACCTCTCACCATCCTTTCCATTCTTCTGCCTGAGGGCAAAAGGCATGGGGAGGGTGAAGAAAGAAGGTTTATCCTATGCCTGGCTTGAACAATGTATGCATTGTTTACTTCTCACAGATGTCAACACATACTTTTTTTATCACTACACCTTAACGAGGCAGTTTCAGCATTTAGGGGTAAGGGCAAATCAGAGTTCCACAATGCATATAAACTCTAACACAGCTGGACATACAATTTTCAACTTTCATATTTTTGTAAGTGACCAGTTCCTGGAACCACCTAGCAGAAAGGACATCTTCTTCCCAAGGGCATTCTAGCAAGTAAAACCTGGTTATAGTGGGTTCCTGTTCCTGAGCTAAATAAATGCAAAAGCAGCGGATATTGGGTAGAAAAGCTGTCCAGGGATTTGATCCAATAGAACCACTGGATATGGGGGTCAATCACTTCTGACCAGTAATCCTACACTCTGCTGTCTTGCACGTCAGTCATAAGGATCAACATAATTTTTTAAGCAATGTGATATGTTGAAAGAAAGCTTTCTAATGTCCGTATGTGAAGAACCTGGCTTACACTTCCAGTCCATTCAACATTCCTTATTTTGAAATTGTGCTACACAAATGGACTAGTGGATTTTTATGCACATTTACACACAATTGTCTGGACTTTAAAAGGTGCATATAGTACATTATTATTTTATGTCACTAGCTATGACCAAGCTTTGATCTTACCATTGGTCTACACATTTTTCATTCAAGTTTTGTTTGCTTAGAGATGGACCTTGATTTTTAATGGGCTTATCTATTCTATTTACAGTTCCAACAAACATACATGAATATAAATGAAGTGCAAAAAGGGCTTTTTGTGTGGCTGAATAAAGAACCTGCAAACTATGGAAACTGATAAAATACAGAAAGGAAGGCCTATTTTAAAGGAAGCTTGTAAGAATTTGCATACCCAACACTTACAAAAGTATGCTTTTGCATAGTGCATGTTCTACATGCATTAGCTCCTGTCCCAGTTCTAGGTGGGCTACAACATTTTCAGAATAATGACAGTCTGTAAAAATAAGTTACCTTTTTTTTCTAAAATCTTTCATGGATATCAGAATTTTCCACAGCATTTCTGTGACTGAGCTGTACATGAATGGTACTGACAAAAAGCAACTCTTAAGCAGACAGTCCATTGATATTTATGTTAGAACTCATTTGTGTGACATTGGAGAAGGCACTGGTAGTCAGGGAAGAAAGACAGAAACTCCTTTGAAAAGAGCTCTGTCACAGAGCATGCCTATTAGCCTGACTGTGATGTGATTATCCCTGTTCTAAGTAACATTAGCAGGTATTTTGTGGATAAGAAAATAATAAAAAATAGAAATAAAGATATTACATTAGACATTCTTTAGAACAGAGACTCATTTTTGGTTTCTTTTGGCTACCTTTAAGGAGTCCTTGTTTATTAATGTGGTTTGTTTGTAACAGGAATTTTAATTAAAAAATAATTAATTATGTAGCATCTTGTTCTGGTTAACTTTTGTTCAGTCAGGTAGGAATTGAAAGACGTAGAGAGGAAAGATTCAGATTTTGGCCAGGTACTTTAGTCCTGTTTGTTGACAGATTCCTCCCTCCTGGCTCTCCCTAAGATTCCAAGGTCTGGTGGTTTCTTCAGATCCCTCCCCTTGTAAAAGTTCTACCCACCAGAAAGAGCAGAAAACACATCGCTATACTTAGTAACTACTCACAGTGAATGAACACAGGTCAATTTTTTGTCAATATTTGTGTTAGTTGTTTGCCACAAACCTTGTCACCAATCTACAGAGCTTATGTAATGAATTAAATAAAGGAGAGAAAAGCATTATCAAGAAGTATTCATAACCAGAAAAGAATCCAACTTCATCACATTAATACCTCAGCTCTATTCTGTAGTTTTCACAAGACAGTATCTACAAATTTGAGTTGCGTGCCCTTAGTCTTTCTAGCCACAACACTCAGATTTATGACAGCATAGATTTCTCATTGGAACAGATGGCATACTGCAGCAGAATTTATTAAAGCTGCATTTCCTGGATTCTGTTCTGTAGCACTTTTGCTCTTTCCCCTCCTTTTCATAACATGACAGAGCATCATATGGCTCTGACACTGAAATTAGCACAAAGGCACGTGTGGTTCCTTGCAAATCTGCTCTGCATAAATAATCATTCAGATTACTGACCTGCTAAGGCTCCTAGCTGGCAGTCACACAACAAAGCCTGTAATTTCTCCTATTTGATGCTGCTCCACCATTCCCTTATCCTGACTTCTATGTTGTTATGCATCTCTCATGTCTGACATCAGAGAAAATAATCAGCTGGGGCTTCGGAGCATTATCATTCTAGGTCTTATGTGTAAGTATTTTGAGTTAGTAAGAAGATAGATAGGTAGCAAAAAAAGGATGTGACTTGACAAAATTAGGCCAAGTTACAAGTGTTTAGGTTTTCAGAAAGTATTACAGTTTCAGTTTTTCCATAAATCAGGTTTGTAACAGATGGGTGAAATGTAGGTCAGATGCAGCAGACATCTTTGTAAGCACTTGCTTTTATGGTTTCTTTGATAATTTCTGTCTCTCTTGTCACATGATAAAAGAAGGTTTAAATCAGTCCATGCAGACCACTTCCAATAAGACAAGGAGTATTGAGAGGGCAACACGAAGGGCAGGATTCTGACATTCACTTGTGCTTTGGGCCAAGTTCATCCAATGCTGTATAAAGCAGAAGCATTGGAGGCAGATAGAATTTGTACCCCTGTTAAGAAGTACTGTGATACATATTATACACAAGACCACACACTGAGGTGAAGCTCTTGTAATTACAGGGCATCAAAGGGTCAAGGACATAGTAGCAGCCTCGACTTTGAATTTCCCACCTCTTGTTGACCAGATCACTACTTGAGGTTTACATGTCTGCCTACATATTTTGAAAAGAACTAAATGGGACACAGAGCCACCTCCTCAAAACAATAAGGAGTTCTCAGTAATTTCCTTTTAATGGCTCACAGCCCCTTCAGTAAACATATATATACTGGAGAGTTTAAATGATTGGAGTTTTAAATGAGGTATCCCTTGGAGCTGTCAGTACCCGCTGTATAAACACATGACTGCTCACAGGCGTGGGGGATGTAGCTGCTCCTTTGGAGCTGTAACAGCCGCTGATGCTGATGCACCGGCTGCACACGCTGCCAGCTCTCATCTCATGACGTACACAGAGCTCCGTGAGGCGGCTCTGCCCCTGCAGCTGCTGGGCTCGGAGATAATAGAGATGGTTGCTACTTATTTGATTTAGCTTTAAATGTAAAAGGTAAACATGCACAAAAAGATTCAAAATAATCTGTCATGTTACCCCTTCTTCATGAATACCATTTCCTCCAAGTGTTTTCCTCACATCTGATATCTTTTCCAAAATTAGACACCGTGTTTCATGTTTTTATATCACTTACTGAGTGTCACTAAGATTTGAATTCCCAGTAAAAGGTGAGTCAAACTCAGGAATTATTTTTCTCATACATTTCCAAGTTTGCTTAGTTCTGAGCCTGAGACCTGAGACCAAATTATTTTGAATATTATCATTATTTTGTTAATAGACTTTGTTTGTTTATGTACTCTATCTAGAGAAGGCAGCTAGTAAAGCTCTTGCATATGAGCTTAATTCAACAGAAGCCATTTAGCTTAAAGATATACTTAAGTACTTCACTTTCTGACATCTCTGGGTGGAGCTGATAATAGGAACTTACAGTTACTGATACAGAAACATGTACTGATTTAAAAATCCGAGTCTTAGAATACTTTGCAACCTGTATGTAAAATAATTTCTAAACTCCGGTTGTCTCCGTGGGCCAAAGGCGGGTAAGAAATGACCTTGTTTCCCTGCTGCACTTTAGGGAGCCTCTGCTGTCAAGTGCAAGTCAGACCTACAGTGGGACAAATGAAGTCTAGGCTATGTCTTCCTTTGCAAACATGACAGTAAGAGAGGTGCAACAGGAAGCCTCTGGCTGGGGCCTAGGGACAGCATCCACTGGAACTGAAATCAATGATAATCTTTCCATGGCACGAAATAGCTTTGGATAGGATCCAATAGGAAAATAAATTTTAGCTCACTGTGGAACTGAATATCTTTGTTGTCAACCTATTTGTTAAAAGGAGAATGCAGAGTCTTGTTTCCCCTCAAGCAGCAGAAACTTGTTAAAACCACATTTTTTGGTGATAATTCTAAGCTCTCCTCTGGGAACATTCATCCCATAAGTCTTTTCAGGCATTTCTGAAGAATAGCTGCGCTTACTTGTTCTGGTTCTCTTTCTGATTCTTCCTTGCTCTCTTCCCTCTTGTTGCACTAATAAGTTATTTTGCTGACTCTTCTTATAATACGTACAGTAATAGTCAGAGCCAGAGACATTTTGCCATAAACAAGTCAGTTGGATATGGTCATAAAAGCCTTTGATGAGGACCTTACTCTGATTTCACCAAAAGTTACACAGAGGTGTTTGTAGCCTTCTTATAATACTCTAAAGAAACCTTGCATCTCCTCATATCTTTGTAGAGTTTTATTTTGATTTATCACATCTACATCTGTGTGGTCTTCCTTCTAGATCAAACAAAATCAGAGAAATATATTTTGCCTCTCTTTGGCTTTTGACAGTAAGCTTTTTTGGAAAATATAGATGTACTGGTGAACTGTTCCTGACTGAAAGGGCCAATCAAGTAACAGGCAAAATACTCCTCTTCATTGCAACTCCAGGCTGAAGGTTCATTTGATGTTATAAGTAGATTGGGATATGTACTGATCAAATATTGGAATATCTTTGATAGAAAATTGCCAGTATGGAATAAATTTGTCACAGGTTAGCTACCTCACTTTTATAAGAAGCAGAAGTCACATTTGTGACTTGTGACTTGTGACTATGTCTAAATCTTTAATGATGGGCCATTTATTCTGGTTAAATACGATACAAAAACTCTGCAATAAACATATGTTTAATGACTCATATGTTGTGGATGGAGAATAAGAGCCATTTTGGCTTTCTCCACCTCTGAGAGGGTTGCTAGAAATTAACCCTTTCTCCTTTCCACATTCTCACTGCTGTAGCACGCAGTAAAAAATGCACATGCCTCCTTGCTTGATATCTCCCTGAAATTATGCATAGTAATGGATAATCAAAGCAGCATTGCTCTGCTTGGCAGGGACATTTTTCAAAATGAAGCTCTGACATACCATGGCCTAGAAATTGTGCTCTGGTTTCTAATTAGTGCTGAAATGGATTTGATAAGGTGCAGAGGCAGGATTGGGCCTTGCCAAAGTGGTATCTCTTTCCTGGTGCACCCACACCACCAGGAAGGGTAGTGATCTGCTCTGTGATCAGTCTCACAACCACATGGCATGTTACCTGAGTTTCCACTATTTAAAAAAACCCAAACAACCCAAACTCCAAAAGCCCTTCTACAGAGAATGGAAATTATAGCCTAACAAAAAATGACATTTCTCAGGATTGGCTATCTCCAGAATGCATAATTGTTGAGTCATTAATTTACTTTCTGGGCAAGTAATCAGCACTTTATTTCCTGGGAAGAAAATTTCCCTTTGGATTGCAGTGAGAAAGGGTGGGCAAATGATGACAGGTTTGCAGAAGCTGGTCAGCTGCCTAATCCTTAGAAAAGTTTCTGGCAAGATGTGCTTTAAGAGGAACACTTGTATGTCCATAAACATCCATACACATGTTCACTTACATACCACACAGAAATGTCAGCCACAATCCAGGCCTCACTGCTCCCTATGCTGTAGATTTCATGCCTAAATAACTAATAAACTCCATACCTTATGCCAACTGAAAGGTGATAGATCTGCACAGATCAATGATATTTGATTTATACCGACTGAGAAAAACTTAATTTCTCTTCCTTTATTGAAGTTTTACTTGAATAAAGATCATAAAGCAATTTTTTATGACAATGTATACATAATATCTTATTTGAGTAAGGACAGAGAGAAGGAGAGAAACAAAAAAACCAGACTTTTCTTCACTGTTTGTTGTACATTTCATCTATCTCTGTTATTGTAAGTGACAATTAGCAGACATTAATAAATTAAATGTTTCTTGTGGTGCATTTTATTTCTTTTTTTAGTGACTACTACTACAATTTCAAATCCATTTCAGACTGTAGAGTATTAATAAAGACAACTGATGCAACAAATTCCACCTTTTATAATCTTAAGCTCTGAAAGATTTACTAAATTCTTGTGTCCTTCAATCTCATGTGACTAGTGCAGTCAGAGGAAAATATAAAAACTGCAGCTGGGCAGATAAGATTTAGACTTAAGAGAAGCATTACCTCATAACAACACTAGGAAGACCATACAAATGTAAAATTGAGTCTGGATGTTGCTCAAAGCACAATGTAAAGTGGTGGCAAGAACCTGGGAACCCCCTGCTGCTGGGCAAATCTTTTTTCTTAATGCAGCTGCAGCACTTAGATAATCAAAATAATACACTATACATTTCTACTTCAGTTAAACAAGAATAATTTTGAATAAACTTTCTACAAAATTTTTTAAAGGCCTTCAGCCACTTGAACATTTTCTGTAACGGTT
Source organism: Corapipo altera (assembly GCF_003945725.1). Lineage (NCBI taxonomy): Eukaryota > Metazoa > Chordata > Aves > Passeriformes > Pipridae > Corapipo > Corapipo altera. The sequence continues at coordinate 24,089,811 of NW_020884873.1, read as the reverse complement.
TGGGTCTGAAGGACAAGTGTATTTCCTGAATATATCGTCCATAGAATTGGTAAGGGTGGGAGCCTGCCCTCACTATCTCAGGGCCCAGGGTAGATGATGCTGTGCCTATTACACTGTTATTTGGGCCAGGTCCTCATCCCATGCAGGTCCCCAGGACATGAGCAGAACCTTAGGCTCCACCTGTAACGCTGGCCACATCGTTTAATGCCTTCAGATATCAGCCCTAGGATTTGCTTGGGGGGTGATCCTCTAATCTACTGGGGAATTTCTCTAAGTACTCTTCCTTTCACGCCTCCCTCTCCACCTCCTTTTTCTTCTCCCACTTGTCAAGTGCAGAAAGTTGGTTTGTTGGCTGGAGGGAAGGTAAGGAGGGGAGGAATAACACGTCTTTGGTACTTGTCTGATCCTGGAACTGATAATGCAGAAGGCAGAGCCACATTGTCTCTGATTTCTTTAGAATCTGTAGCTAACATTCCCCAGGAGACAATTATTCACTTGGGAGCTTTAGGAAGTAGAAATGGTCTTCCCAGGGTCAGTCGCTTGAGATAGGTGAGAGTAGTAAAAAAATTAAGACAGTATTCTGGCTCTGTTTGCCAAGCTATTTCCTCTACGTAGGTTGCTTTTACCTGTTCCTGGAAATGCAAAGGGCCCAGAGATGGATGCGGACGTGTCTGTACATGCTGATGTCATGTCTCCTTTCAAGTTCATCCAAAGCTAGAAAGAAGAGTAACCTGAGAATTGATTTTCACTTCTGCTGAGCTATGAAATATGTGTCAGATTTGAGCTTCAAAGAAACTGTTTATTCACCCACACAGGGTTCCCCTTTTTTATATTCTCCTTTGCATTTAAACTACACCCAGTGGACTCTTCTTCCAAACAGAGAAATCAGAATGAGTACTAGCACTTTGTGACACGTGTGTTGTGTTAAACAGCCCTTGTTTTTTCTTCTTTTGCTTCACAAAACCTGAACTAAGTGCTTTTCTTCACAAAGTATTAGTATTTGGCCTTCTTAGATTTTTTTTTAAATTGATATATATGTTTGTGGATAACTATTGACTGGGTCCTTAAGAAAAGGTTTTCTAGTCACAGTGAAAAATCTCAGTGCTGTAGTGCTCATGTTAGAGGGTACTAATTATTATAGAGTAATAAATAAGAACCATTATCTTAGATGATCTGTGATTCGCATTTCTTGAAGATGAACTAAACACCTACATTAAATGGCCAATATTTCTAGGAAGAATTATAATCTTCACATGTTTATATTACTCTGAACCTTTCAGAAAAATGTGTAGGACCAGATTCAGGCCAGAGTACTGTCTGGAGCAGCACAAAATCAGGGAGTTTGACTGCAGTAAAATTGATCCTTATTCTGAAGAGAAGAGTTAATTCTTGGGCATCAAGGCAAGGTAACAGAGTGATGATTATCCAGTAGTTTGTGATTATCATAATACTCATCTGTCACTGCAATATTGTCGACCAGCATGGGATCTGCTTACCATACCACCTTACAGCCATCAGCAAGGAGCACAGTAGATCCCAGCTAGGACACATATCAGCATCTATTGTGGTTAAGGAACAAAATGCTTCTCCTATCTGCAGGAATTATAAACCAGAGTGCATCATCTGCCTGGAATAGTAAATCCTTGCTCAAGCAGATTTCTTTCCTGTAGTCAGGCTCTGTAGGCATGCAGCAACGCATGGGGCCTTGTGGACAACTAGACCTGCTCTTGCACGAAACTATCTCATATTAGACTTATAGCCTGGAGCTGTTGAAACAAGAAGGGTTTATAGTGTTTCTTTTAGGTGTCGATGTGAACAATACTTCATACATGAATTTATTTGCACAAAGTAACTAGGAAGGATGTCAGCTTGCCTGACTGAGTTGAGCTTCACAGCTCAGCTATGCGCTTAAGACTGCCTCTGCAACTGGGGCAGCTAAGGTGGGTAGTTGAGTGCTTAGGCTCGCTCTCAGGAACACGATAGTGGCTGTGGCCATAGATATTCTCCTTTTGTGTCTTTGTTCTCCACATACCCTCTGCCTATCTTGTTTGGTCAGGCTATAAGGAACTTGGGGGCAGGGATTGTTTCTCTCGATATGTAGAGTGACATGGTACACTAGTTTGAAGTCGTCACCAGCTCTGTACATGCCCCCAAACCAGAACCAGTATAGTAACACCAGCACAGTATTTGCCCATTAAAACTGTGCAAGTTAATTAATCTGGGAAAATAGTACACTGACAAAGCTGTGTTGTCTCTTAGTTCCTCGCACTCTGATGTGCCATATAGCTACAGCCCATTTAATTGAACAGTGTTCAAAGGCTAAAGGGACCTTGGCGTTCAACAGGACTACTATATACTACTATAAAATAAACTAAGGACAACATCAAGTGGTGTCCAAATTACTTACAGCAGGGATAAGGAATAAGGTGAACATCAGTAATTGTTCAGCTCTGGATGCCAAATGTGATGCCATCATGGTCCAGGAAAGTTGAAGTTTTGGGAAGTAACTAAACAGAAAGAAAGAGAGAAAGAAAGAAGGAAAGAAGGAAGGAAGGAAGGAAAGAAAGAAAGAAAAAGAAAAAGAAAAAGAAAAAGAAAAAGAAAAAGAAAAAGAAAAAAAAAGAAAAATGAAGCAAGAGCAGTAAGTATAGAACTGTAAATTTTTAGTGCAATAAATGGAAAATTTGGGGGTGGAGAAGGAAAGAGAGTGTCAGAAAGAAAAACTTAATGTTCTCCCCACTGATAAAATATGTATAATTGTAAGCCTGTCCAAAAGTCAAATCTCAGTCCATCTTGGATGGCATAGAAAGGGGCTAAATTTTCCAAGGCTACCTTTTCTTGTTATGCTTGTAGAAAGAGACAAATGATTCATAAACAAGCACTACTCTGTTATATGGTTTTTTTACAACTAGAAGGTAAAGAACTCAACACAAAAATTTTTCATCTCTATACAGTTGTTTTATGAACCCTGAACTGAACCAAATTAGATTTAACCTAGTTGCAGGTTATAGCCAGTAAAATAAGACCAGGATAGCTGTTGAGCCCCTGTCTTACTGAGCTAATAGAAATATAACTTGATTTATACTGAGGCTCTTTGACCTTATTTTTATCTGGACTTGTGGCAAAAACTTCCAGAGGGAGGCATTCCTACTCTTATTTCTGCAACTTACACCACTTTGTTTTGTAATTTTTATTTTTGGTAATCTCTTTTGTAAACAGTGTCCTGCAGAGACCTACAGTAGTGAGTCCAATGCAAACAGGACATCAAAACGCATTACATTTAAAAACACATGCTGGTGTATGGTTAAGACTGCGATATTTAGGACTACAGCCTGTAACATTATATAGTGTTATGCTATACAAACACTTGAAATGAAGAATTTCTCACACAGTTACTATTATTTTTGAGGGAGTTTATGTTTGAGTTTCTCAGCATCTTATCACAGACTTTAATAACCTTTCCTTGAAAAATCCTCCCTCTTCCTTTATATGTGACAGAAATCAACATGTAACCAAACCACAGGGATACCTTTCCTCAGGCAAACTAAAGCAGACCTCGAAGGCAGTTGAGATTTGCAGGTAGATCCAGCTCTGGGCAACAGATGCAGCCAACCCTGGGGAGCAGCCCGGCACCTGCAGCCCACTGAGTGGCAACGAGACCACACAGACCCAGGTCTCACCTTAACCATCCCCTCTCACTTGTTACTCAGCTGCTGCCACCCAAGTACTGCACTAAGCACTCAGCAACAGTTTTCTAGTCCCCAGTGTCTGTCCCATTGCTTGTGTCCCTTTGCTTTCCATGTTGCTACCAGATGGGGGTGGCTGGAGGTAGCAGGAGCAGACTGGGCAGAGCAGGGTGCAGAAGGCTGGACAACTGCTTATGCTTCAACATCAAATTTGGTGGATCCTATTGAAAAAGTAAGACAAATGCAGAAATAGGTAACATCCCCATATTTCAGTCTATGCTCTTATATTGAAAGGAAGTCCCATATTAAATTGGAAACCTAGAACCTTTTGGGATTTACTCCAGCCTTGCTGAGAGACTTAAATTGGGGGGTCAGGACTTAGATATGTCTGGTAGAGTAGAAATATGTGAAAAGATTTGGCCCCTGTGGAAGATAGTTTCCAGTCTAATTCACTTCAGTGATTTCTGTGTTTGTCTTGTAGCTTTTCCTGCAATGAGATGGAATGCCACATTGTGTGGGAACTCACTGTTTTGTAACAAGATTTTGCAAAAAAAAAAAAAAAAAAAAAAAGATTGCTTTGATAGAGATATCATTCAGTTTAGGCAACATCTAAGTTTTACACTGGTCTTAGAGCCAGCTTACTTTGCTGATATACCACAGGAGTGCATCCCAAGTGTCTCAGATAACTTTGACTATTCCCTCATGCATAAATAAGTTAGTGTGACCCTAAAACTGTGTCATTTATTCTCTGTGGAAATCCCTGTATTTCTGGCATGACTTAGTCCTTCCCAGCTCCTTTTCATCCATTGAATTTTTTGCAGCGGAAAGAGACAGCAGTGCAGGAGCTGCTGAGAGACAGCATCCCTACAGCCATGAAGCTGCCATATTGAGACTAGTGACAAGGTAGCTTTTAAAAATCTCCTGACACAGATGGAAAAGAATGTTTGCTCTAAAAACTTGTCTAACCATATTAGTTTAAAAGAGTGACTCAACAAAGAAAAAATTCCAGTCTCTACAAAGGCAGCAGAAGTCTGTAATTGCTTTCTAATGACTGAAGTGCATTTACAGAAGATTTCCATTTGCAGAAGCAAGATCAGCTTTGGGCTTATATCACAAGCCATATTTTAGTGAAGTTTTAATGACAATTTGCCCTAGATGTGGCTCAAGTGTGTACATGGATTTTAGTCAGGAGAAATATATATCTGGCAAAGTTCTAGACTATTTTTTAAACACTGGTGAGGTAGAGGCAGCACTTGTGAATTAGAAACAGTCCTAGAGACAGCCTTTGGACATCACTTGCAGAAAGACTGATTCTTATCATCTAATCAGCCAAAGCATATGACTGCAGAACACACTAAGAGTTGGCAGGCTGTTTCCACAGCTATGACACAGAAATGACCAGCAGATTATCTGCTTGAGTACAGAAGGTCAGCAGTCTTGCTGGGATCTTGGAATACAGGGAGGACAAATTCCTCTCTGTTACCAGGTACAAGTTAAAAGGAAAAAAAAAAAGCAACAGCAATCGATTTTAATGAGTGACTCTGGATTTACACTGTTGCAGAGTATAGTTACACTGTTACTGAGACCAGAATTTGGCTCATTGTGTGGCTATATCTGTGAATAACCTTCTTAACCTGTTGGAAAGCTAATGACGGAAAATGTTCCCCATAAAAGTATATATATTACAGCTGTGTAAATATATTTAAAACCCCCAAACTGTCAGCAAACTTGCTGGTAGAAGTCTAAATGCTTCAACAAGTTCTCTGTAGTCCACATAGTTTCATTTTTATCCTCTACATAGACACACACACATGCATACGTGTATACAGACTTAATAACATTTAAAGAGTACAAACTCTTTGATCAGTTAGCTTCTCCAAACAAACAGGATCCATGGCAGAATACATGGTATGGGATGTGGTTCTTATGAAACACATTTAATAAGCCTTACCTGTTTGCCAGCTGTAAAATTCAGTAGACAATCTATACAGTAATCTGGAGACATAATAAATGGAGGGTCTTTTTTTCTCCCTTCAGAACTTCCAGGGGAAAACAAGACACAGCCTAATGATGGCCCTGAAGTCTTCCCAAAAATTTCCCAGTAAGAGCAGCCATATCTCTTGTGTTCTAGCTCCACGACTTGTTTTTATTATAGGCTAGCGGCAAGTTTTTAAGGGTCAAGGAAGAAACATGGAGTAGGTATCTTTAAGTCCCTCTGCCCCTTGGTATTACTTCTGGAGAGATGTGATTGACAAATGCAGGGCTAAATCCTGACCCAAACTTGTACATCCGCTATTTCAGTGGAAAAAAGGGGGGTAAAGGAGAATTTGACACATGCTTCTGGTATTTTTAAAAGCTAATAAAGTGGTTAAATCACTATAACTGAGCAATTATAGTGAATAGTTAGGCTTTTTGGTAAGACATATTTACAATGCGCAATTGGAAAATAAGCTTGTTATATGTTATAAATAAACTATTCCCAGTGACAGATTAAGAAAATATTGGATATGTACAAAATGACAGCATTAAACAATGAAAGTATTTCCTGAGGAGCCGAGCCTTAGCAAAAGCCACAGACAAAATATTTTTAGTGGCATTCCAACACTCTGTGTTTCAGAGCCATTTATAACAGAGCTCATTATGAGATATCCCTTTCTGCTACAGGCCACAGCTGGATATACCAAAAAATTAAAGAAATATTTACCTACAAGAAAGAGTCACAGTACCTGGCTTTATTTCATACATACAGCTAATTTCTCCTCTTCAATCCACCATGTGGGTTCAAGAGAAGAATTTGCCCTTATGTCTCCAAATTGTCACCTCTCCCTGCCTCTCCCAAGAACTGCTATAAATCCAATCATTCCTGTCTGCATGAGCACAGAAATCCCAGAAAAAGACTTCTGCAGAAGCCTTGAAGGGTAGGAGGATACCCATGCTTATAGGCTGTAATTGCCTGCTCCTCCTACAGCACAGTAGCTGTGAACCCTCTTACTGCACACACAAAATGGATCCTGACTTAAGCTATTTTGCTAGGCATGAAAACTAGCTTTCAAGTGAGTCATGCTGCTAGAAGTTCAGGTATACTTTCTCCTCTGTTTAGAACAGCTGAAGCCAATCACTAGACAAATATCTGCATTACAGCCCTTGAGGGCTAAGATGGGGTGGTGAGGTGGAAGGTGAAAGGAAGAGGGTGCAAGTGTGAAAATGCATTGCCTCTGAGCAGCAGTAGCTTGAATGCCTTCAAGGCACTAGGAGAAAAATGCTGAGAAGGCATTTTGCAAGCTTTGTAAAGGTTAAAGGTATAATTGCCTGTGAAGCTGGGCTGCAGGTAGCAACCAGCTATGTTACTGTGCAGTGGCACCAAAAAGGGCATTTTGGCTGCTTCCAATTGGGTATGCATTCACCTTGATAACATTTGGGGTGATCTGCCTTATTCTTCAGCTTATGGCTCAAACCGGATCTCACTCCAAGCATTTTTTGCTTTTATGTAGTAGTTTTGCCCTGTACCAGGCTGTCTCTGTTCTTCTGGGGTTTTCACCATATTCATCCCAGCCAAGGCAGATGGTCCAGTCTGTTACTGACCTGGAAAGGCTGCTCTAGGGAGAAGAAATAGGCTGGGAGGAGCCAGAGAGGTATCATCATGTTGTTCGGGGGACACTTTGATGGAGAGTTTTCCTTTCTTTCCTCTCCTTTCCTGCGCCAATAGTTTGGACTCTTTGTGTGTGTGTGTGTGTGTGTGTGTGTGTGTGTGTGTGTGTGTGTGTGTGTGTG